>NW_028120011.1:0-193368 GCF_965119305.1 Pelophylax lessonae
ATGGTCTGTACACTAGAGGGAGAGTATCCAAACCTAGGTGCAGGATAGCCAGAGCTGGATTGGGTGTTATTATACAACCTGTGTATTTCGCTATATAGCTGAACACTTGGTTCCACAGGCTAGTAAGAGACGGGCAGGACCACATCACATGAAAAATTGTACCTACACAGGAGCATTCTCTCCAGCAGAGTTGGGAGTATTTGTTAGAGAAACCCGCTAACCTGTATGGTGTGTAGTACCATCTATGGGTGATTTTAAGTGTCATCTCCCAGTGATTAGCGCAATGAGTATGTCTATTTGCTTCTGACAATGCACGTTTCCATCGGGATACCGAGAAACACTCCCTGAGATCTCTATCCCACTTGAACATGGTCATTGTTTTGAAGAAGTCACCAGTATGTAGAATGGCATGGTAAAAGTTAAACAGTTTTGGTGTATTTTTGGGGGCTGCCGTAAGCAGCTCCCACACTTTCCCCTCCACGTTAATGTGCTGGACTGGGTGTTGTCTCATGAAGTGGTGTATACGGTAAATTTGGAAAAAACTGGAGCGCGGTATTTGGTATTGCGTCTGAATCTGGTCAGGGGGCATGAGGGAGGATTGTCTGTATAGGTGCTGAATAGTCGCGATATTCCCCTGGGTAGTGACACTCACAGGGAGGTCAGGCAGATATATGTGTAGGATTGAGGATGGAATATTTTCGGTAGGAAGAAGGGCACAGTCCTTGTCAGGCCCGATGACCTTGCGCCAGGCCTTTATGGAGGCCTGCATGGGGGGGGAGAAGGAGGAGAGGTTCCAAGGGAGCCACGCATCCCCCAGAAGTAAGTCCCTAAGGTTCTCGGTGGGGGCTATGTTGGTTTCCAAGTCTACCCAAAGGGGGGCATCTACTGTGTGGAACCAGTTGCGGGTTTGTGCTAGTACAGTGGCCCAATAGTATCCTTGAATATTGGGAACCGCAGCTCCTCCATGGCATCTTTTGGCGGTCAGGACAGAGGCAGAACAACGGGCCCTCTTCCCCTCCCATATGTATTTTTGCATATGAGAAGTGAATTTAGCTAAGCATGTTGCTGGATAGTGAATGGGAAGGGCCCTAAACAGGTATAAAAGTTGAGGGAGCAAAAACATATTATATGCGGCTACTCTTCCATGCCATGATAAGTACAGAGGTTGCATATGTGTGGTTTCCGTGTCTAATTTGTGGAGAAGCCTAGTCACGTTAACTGTGAGGAGTTTTGTGGGATCGGCTGGGAGGTCAATACCTAGATAGTGGATTTTGTCGGTGGACCAAGGGATGGGGACCTGCGATGCGAGTAGAGTTTGCGTCTGACGCGCAACTCCAAGGTTCAGGACCGTGGACTTGGACGCGTTGAGTTTATAGTATGAGATACTGTGGAATTGTTGTAAAATCGTGTACGCAGCTGGGAGGGATTTAGATGGTTCTGTTAGCATGAGGATGATGTCATCCGCGAATAATGTGATTTTGTGGTGGTATGAGGGGTAAGAAAAGCCAATGATTTGAGGATGTGAACGGATAGTTTCGGCGAGGGGTTCTATTAGTAAGTTAAAAATCGTGGGGGAGAGGGGGCACCCTTGCCTCGTGCCGTTAGTGATGGGAAAATTTTTGGACACTATCCCTGACGTGTACACATGGGCTGAGGGAGAGGAGTATAGGGCTAGTATAGCGGAGAGGATAGGGCCAGAAAAACCAAATTTTTGTAACGTGTGTTCCATGTAGCCCCAGTGTACCCTATCAAATGCCTTTTCGGCATCCAACGTTAGGAGGACAGCAGGTATCTTGCGTCTTTCCTTCCTTGCTCTTCCTTTGAAGACGCTGTGTGTGACGGCGAAACGCGTTGACGCACTTCCGGTTGCGGACGTAACGTCATTTCCGGTTGGGAACTTCCTGTATGTGGAACGCACGCTACGAGCGGCGCCACTCGCTTTGTTTGATACATGCTTTTTTAACCTTTTTATCCTGTAAGTATTGAATCGCTTTTTGGGGAAATAAAATATACTTACGTACTTCACGATGTATGGCCCTTTTTTCTTTTAATGGTGATATCGGAGACGATTTCAATTGGAGGTCACATCGGAGGAACCCCACATCAGATCCTGGGCAAATGTGCAATAATACCAAGGGCTTTTTTACAATCGCAATCCGGTGAGTGGGGAACCAAGAGGGCACCTTCACCTTATAAGCACCTTTATTCACTTGGCACTTTGGCACCTATTGGATCATCAATAAGGACTTTTTTCACCAAATTATTTATATATGCACTTTAATCTTTTCACTTGAAATTTATATTTAATTTTTTAGTTTATTATGCACTTTATAATTATTGCAGTTATTTTATGCACTTAGTGTGATTGATATATTATGTTTTTTTGTATGATATAGATTGATTCTACCATAATTTTATAATTTTATATCTTCACTAATTCATTGCTAGCGCTGCATAAATTTGTTTTATTCAGGTATCTTGCGTCGTTGTGCTAGGTGGAGAATATTTACCATTCGTCTCGTGGCGTCGGATGTCTGGCGACCAGGCGTAAAGCCCATTTGGTCCTTGGCTATCAATGAGGGGAGAAACTTTTGAATACGTTTGGATAGGATTCTCGCGTAAATTTTAGCGTCCGAATTTAGTAAAGAGATGGGTCGAAAATTCGCTGGGGTGGTTGGGTCCTTGCCGGGCTTCGGGAGGGTGACTACGTGTGCACTCAGAATGTCAGGGGGAAGACTAGCATCAGTCATAGCTTTGTTAAAGACCTCTGTCAGCGTGGGACCTATATGGGGAAGGAATAGCTGGTAATATTCGTTGGGGAGACCGTCAGGCCCTGGTGACTTGCCTTTCGGTAGGGCTTTAATGCTAGATTGGACTTCCTCAAGTGTGATGGGTGCATTTAGAGAGGCCAGTTGGGATGAGGAGAGTGTCGGCAGATTAATGGCGCTTAAAAATTTCTCTATGTCTGCTACTGAGGGTTGGTGTTCTGAGGGGTCATCTTTTAGGTTGTACAGGGAACCATAGAAAGATGCGAAGGCATCTGCAATAGCCTGCGGATGCGTAATTTTGGCCTTAGTGACGGGGTCTATCAAGAACGGGATTCTAGACTTGGCTTGCTTTTGTCTAACTCTATTCGCCAGAAATTTGCCAGCCCTGTTAGCCTGTGAGTAGGACTTTTGCTTTAGGTAATTGAGGTGTTTATCCGAGGCTTCCAGTAGGAGGATTCGGAGTTCTAGCCTAAGTCGAGTTAGGCGGTCTGATATAGTGACTGTGGGGCCCTTTTTATTACTTTCCTCCAAAACATGAATCTCAGTCAACAAGGAAGACGTTTTCTGGTTCCTCAGTCTCTTCCTCCTGGCCTGCTGCTGAATGCACACCCCTCTCACGAAGGCCTTGTGTGCACCCCACAGCACCCAGGGGTCCGAGACCGACTGTTTGTTGAGCAGGAAAAACTCCTTTAAGCTGCCCGAGACCCGGGTAGAGCAGCCCGAGTCCTGCAGCATTCCAGTATCGCATCTCCAAATACGAGATGACGCTACCCGAGCGTTCTCCTCGACGATCAGTTCAACCGCTGCATGATCTGACCAAGTAATGTCCTGGATCGTCGAGGAGGACACTTTCGATAGGAGATCTCCATCAACCACAAATAAGTCTATTCGAGAGTAAGACCTGTGCTTGGGTGAGAAGTAGGAGTAATCCCTCTCGGTGGCATGTTGACACCGCCATACATCATACAACTTTTCTGAATGTAACAGCCCCCCCATCGATTGTTGCCGGCCCCGGGGGGACAAAGAGGTGTCCATCCCAGGGTCTGCAACCACATTGAAATCGCCACACAGGAGCAAGCGACCCTGTCTGACTTTGTGTACCTGCTTGAGTAGACGTCTTAGAAATCGCAATTGATGTGAGTTCGGGGCGTACAAGTTAACTATGGTGAACGGAGATCCGTTCAGTTCACAAACCACTATTATGAATCGTCCTTGTGGGTCCTGGACAGAGTGATGAATCTTGACCGACAGCGACGATCTGAAGGCCAGAAGAACTCCCCTCTTTTTTTCTTCTGCGGAGGCAAGAAAGATCTGGGTGTAGTCTTTGTGGGCACAAGATGGGTGAGCCCCTTTTTTAAAATGGGTCTCCTGGACCGCTAAAACGTCCACACCATGGTCCAAGGCCTCTTTCCATAATGTGCGCCTCTTAGCGGGATGGTTTAAGCCATTGGCGTTGATGGACAAAAGTTTAATAGTCATGGGTCGTCCGGATGATCTAGCGAGGGTGAATACCGGTTGTTACTGTAGAGGAGAAGAAAGTCTAGGTTCCTGAAGTGTCCATAAGGATGTATCCCTAGGGTGTGGGATTTTCGCGGGAGATCAGTATACGCAGCGATGATGCCATGTAGAACAAGTGCAAATTGGTAGAAAACAAAAGAACAAAAAACAAGCAGGGTAAAAGGGTAAGAAAAAGGACCGTCTCGGCAGTCCGTGATCGGTCATACCGATAAAAGTGAGAGGGCCAAGGGCTCACGCTCCTATGGCCTGGGACCTTAGTCGGAGTTAAGTAGGTGATATATTAGAGCTCGTAAAGATGTCGTCGTGCCTGGGGGGGTCTCTTGCGAGAGACCAGTTGCCAGTCTGCTTCCAGTGGTCTGAGGGGAGGCGATGCAGGAGGATCAAAGGGTTGCTGTGGCAAAATGTTCCATCTCCGCAGTGCCTGAATTCCTTCGTCCAGAGTTTTTACCAGGGCAGTGGATCCGCCATGAGTGACAGATAGAGTTGCTGGATATTTCCACTTGTGTGGCACATTGTGGTTGCGTAAGGCTTTGGTTATGGTGGCCAAATTACGCCTGGCTTGCAGAGTGTGCCTGGAGAGGTCTGGGAGTAGTTGTAAGTTTGCATATCCCTCCGGTAGTGGCATGTTTTGCCTTGTCGCCATCATAAGTTGCTCTTTCACATGATAGAAGTGAACCCTGAGGAGTACATCCCTGGGTACATCTCCTGACAGGAATGATGGTTTCGGCAGTCTGTGTATCCTGTCTATAATGAGATCTGAGGCTGATGCGTTAGGGAGCAGTGCTTGGAAAAGCGCAGTGACATGCTGAAGGAGCTGGGTAGGCAGGATTGTTTCAGGGATTCCTCTAATTTTTATATTGTTCCGCCGGGAACGATCTTCCAAGTCTGCCACTTTACTTTTGAGCCAGTGGATTTCATCCGTTTGGGCATTAAGTGTTGTAATGACAGAATTAAGAGTGGTGGCATGGGTGTCAGCCGTGCGTTCTAGGGAATCAACCCGAGTGCCCAGGGAGCCCATGTCAATCCTGAGTTGTTGTATGCAAGACCGCATGTCAGCCTGCATAGTATTGCGCAGGGCATACATCATGTCTCTCATAGTGCCTTCAGAGATAGGGTTGCTACCGGTGGGGAAGGAGGCAAAGGGGTCAGGGCCATGAGAGGGAGAAGCATGTGTGTGCTGTCCAGGGAGGCTGGTGTCCATACCTGGGAACATGGATGGTCTCTGCGGTGAGTCTCTCCTCTGCCTGTTCTTGGCTGGGCTCCTGGACGAGGGAGAAGGAGGAGAAGGTGACTCAGATGACTGGCCACTGTCCGGGTTGGCGATCTGCCTGTGGAGCGGTGGGTGAGTAGAGAGCGGCTGCAGTTTATGGAGCGCAGCGGCTCCCTGTCCTCCTCGTGTTCCTGAGGCGCCGCCATTTTGGTGTAGCCCGGAGCTCTGTGAGATGAGGAAACCGGACAGTTTGTTGGACTGCTCCGGTCCCTTCTTTCGGCGGGCCATGTCGGCGGGTGTTTGCGGAGGCTGCTGGTGCGGCTGGCGGTCGTCTGCTGGGTCTGAGCTCTCGGTGGCTGCGTTTGTCCCGGGCGGCTCGGCGGAGCAGGATTAGCAAGCAGCCATCTTCCGCGCCGCGGCCACGCCCCTTATGGTCCAGCATCTTCAGCCACGTCAACCACTGCTGTCCTCCTTGCCCCCTATCAACAACCCGCCAGTGCCGCCACTCCGCCTCTCACCTTCAGCAGTTTCTGCTCATCTGCCCACAGTCAGGTGTCTGTCAAGGAAATGTTTGAGCGTAAGAAGCCAATCTCACAGAGTCACCCCCTTGCCCGGCGTCTGACAGCTGGCTTATCGGAACTCTTAGCCTGCCAGATTTTACCATACAAGCTGGTGGAGTCTGAGGCCTTAAAAAAAATTGTCGCTATTGGGACACCGCAGTGGAAGGTACCCGGCCAAATTTTTTTTTTCACAAAAGGCAATCCCCAACCTGTACTCTATTGTGGAAAAGGAAGTCATGTCATGTCTGGCACACAGTGTTGGGGCAAGGGTCCATCTGACCACTGATAGCTGGTCTGCAAAGCACGGTCAGGGCATGTATATCACTTACACTGCGCATTGGGTAAACCTGCTGGCGGCTGCCAAGCATGGAATGCATGGCTCTGCAGAGTTGGTGACACCGCCACGACTTGCACCTCCTCTACTCCTCCTACTCCATCCTCTTTGCTAACCTCCTCGGCTGAGTCCTCCTCTGCTGTTGCGTCTTGCTCCACACCAACTGTACCCCCCCCCCAGCTCCCCAGGGGCTATTCCACATGCCGGATATGACGGTGTCACGCTGTCTTGGGATTGACTTGCCTGAAAGCAGAGAGTCACACCGGACCAGCACTACTGTCCGCCCTGAACGCACAGGTGGATCAGTGGCTGACCCTGCACCAACTTGAGATCGGCAAAGTGGTGTGTGACAACGGAAGCAATTTGTTGGCGGCATTGAATTTGTGCAAGTTGACACATGTGCCGTGCATGGCACATGTGTTGAATCTGATTGTACAACGCTTTGTGCATAAGTACCCAGGCTTACAGGACGTCCTCAAGCAGGCCAGGAAGGTGTGTGGCCATTTCAGGCGTTCCTACATGGCCATGGCGCACTTTTCAGATATTCAGCGGCGAAACAACATGCCAGTGAGGCGCTTGATTTGCGACAACCCGACACGTTGGAATTCAACACTGCTAATGTTCGACCGCCTGTTCCAACAAGAAAAAGCGGTCAACGTGTATTTGTATGACCATGGGGATAGGACAGCCTCTGCGGAGCTGGGTATTTTTTTGCCACGTTACTGGACGCTCATGCGCAATGCCTGTAGGCTCATGCGTCATTTTGAGGAGGTGACAAACCTAGTCAGTCGCACCGAAGGCACCATCAGCGACATCATCCCATATGTTTTCTTCCTGGAGCGTGCCCTGCGAAGAGTGCTGGATCAGGCCGTAGATGAGCGTGAAGAGGAAGAGTTGTGGTCACCATCACCACCAGAAACAGCCTTATCATCACTTGCTGGACCTGCGGCAATGCTGGAAGAGGAGTCTGAGGAGTCAGAGGAGGAATGTGGCTTTGAGGAGGAGGAACACCAACCACAGCAGGCATCCCAGGGTGCTCGTTGTCACCTATCTGGTACCCGTGGTGTTGTACGTGGCTGGGGGGAATAACACACCTTCAATGACATCAGTGAGGACGAGGAATTGGACATGAGTAGCTCGGCATCCAACCTTGTGCAAATGGGGTCTTTCATGCTGTCATGCCTGTTGAGTGACCCTTGTATAAAAAGGCTGAAGGAGAACAACCTGTACTGGGTGGCAACGCTTCTAGACCCCCGGTATAAGCAGAAAGTGTCTGATATGTTATCAAATTACCGGCAGTCGCAAAGGATGCAGCAGCTATAAAATAATTTAAAAAGTATGCTTTACACAGCGTATAAGGGTGATGTCACAGCACAACGGGAATCTAACAGGGGAAGAGGTGAAAGTAATCCTCCTCCTACCACAACCACGCCGGCAAGGACAGGACGCTTTACAAACGTGTTGTTGATGAAGGACATGCAGAGCTTTTTAAGTCCTACGCATCGCCACACCCCTAGACTATTGGGTGTGCAGGATTGACCTGTGGCCTGAGCTATCCCAATTTGCGATAGAACTTCTGGCCTGCCCCGCTTCAAGTGTCCTGTCAGAAAGGACCTTCAGCGCAGCAGGGGGTATTGTCACTGAGAAGAGAAGTTGTCTAGGTCAAAAAAGTCTAGATTACCTCACCTTTCTTAAGATGAATGAGGCGTGGATCCCGAAGGGACTGACAGTGGGGGATGCATTTGACTTAAAAAGGCCTGATGAGATGCCTTGAGCTAAAAATGGTCCACACGCTGCTGTATTTAATCTCTGCAGGCCGGATGACTTACGTGACTTCTCCGCCACCAACTACGGTTCAAGCCGTAATGTTTTAGTGAACTTTCTGCCTGGAAAACCTCAATTTTTCCGGCCGCTGCTACAGCAGCGGCTGCAACAATACCTACTTTTTCAGGCATGTGTACAATAGATGCCTAATTTTTCTGGCCTCTGGTGCTAAACCGTGGCTGCAAAAAACAAAACACAAAAAAAAGTCACATGCATGTATCAATTCCCCTTCGTGATCGTTACCTTGTTGTGGTGAAGGGGCTTGCGTATCACAATGAAGCGATCACCTCTAGGAGTGTGTTGGCAATGTTGGCACACCCCAGATGATAAGGTCGTTGCTTCATTATGAACAGACCAAAAGCGATCCGCTGGATAATTTTTCATAGAAAAAACATTAATTTTCTTTATGATCATCTTGGGTGATCATTAAAGCCTACTAGGCCAACAATGGGCCCACACTGCAGAATCATTGTTTTCTGGGTCACTTAATTGTCACTGAACTACCTCAGCACGACCATAGGCTTTGAAAAACCGCCATCGCCTGCAATCTCCCAAACGTGCGCATGAGCACAGTCATCACTACAGCAAGATTGAAGCATAGAGGAATAAAATTTATGTCATGAGTGTGTCAACTATTGACAACTCTTTGGGCTTGTCTAAAATCTATTTGATACACGTCCCCTGATAGGGGACGTAACAGGGATTAAACTGATCAGAATAGTACCACTTAACCCTCCTCTTATGTTAGCTTTCTGTTACTATCCATGATGTTAACGGGTCGGTTTTGACCCGTGTTTTAAATCAGCCATAAAATACCCTCTGAACAATTATTTATCATCCAATTTGTTTCTTACCTCTTGGTTACCTTGTTAGGCTTCTTTATCCTTGAAAAGATTGGTTTTAATATTTTTGGTGTGACCCTTTAGACCTTTCTTTTGATAGCATACCATCTATCGTTTTCAAATTAAAAAAATGGTAAAATAAAGTCAGCAACTCTGAAAAGTATTGGTCCTATGTTTCTTTTCTTTATTTAGAGAAGCAGACAAGCAGGCAAAGAGATAGGCCCCTCCCTAACTACAGCTCACAGGGTTGAGAGGTGATTGGCTGTCAGTGTTACTAAGCAGAGAGAGTGTTTATGATTTCAGTTTTGGCACTTATTAGTGTCCTATAATCCTATATTATAACTGGGTCAGAATTGACCCTAACACCATAAACGTCTTAATTTACACCACAGTATTTTATAATTTAGTGAAAAGGATTTTTTTTTCTATTACATTGTTTAAATAGAGGTTCCTGACAAAGTAAAAAAATCTTGATGCAATAAACAAATTTATGTGATACTTATAGACATTCAAAACCTGAAAACGGGTCGGTTCTGACCCTAACACAAGAGGAGGGTTAACACACCACTCATATAGGATGGCACAGTACATTGCACGGCGCACGCGCAGTGCCCAAAATTGGAAGTAAGAGGACAGACCAACCATCTTTTTCCATCTCCTGGTTCCTAAAATCTATTCCGTACACCGGCCCCTGATAGGGGACGTAACGTAATATGGATTAAACTGATAAGAACAGATTTTTTTAATTTTTTTAAAAAAAGAGGACAGCCTCTGCGGAGCTGGGTATTTTTTGGCCATGTTACTAAATGCTCATGCACAATGGCTGTAGGCTCATGCGTCCTTTTGCGGATGTGACAAACCTGGTCAGTCAAACCCAAGGCAACATCATCGAACTCATCCCATATGTGTTTTTTTCTGGAGCGTGCCCTGCGAAGAGTACTGGATCAGGCCATAGATGAGCATGAAGAGGAAGAGTTGTGGTCCCCATCACCACCAGAAGCAGCCTTGTCGTTGTCGATTGATGGACCGCAGAGAGAGGAGTTTGAAGAAGAGAAGTCAGAGGAGGAGGTGGAAGACCAACCACAGCAGGCGTCCCAGGGGGCTTGTTCTCACCTTTCGGGGACCCTTGGTGTTGTACGTGGCTGGGTGGAGGAAGAGACCTTCAATGACGTCAGTGAGGACAAGGAATGGGACATGGCTAGCTTGGTATCCAACCTTGTGCAAATGGGGAGTTTGCGGTTGTGCAAATGGACTGACTGACTGTTAAACTGGGAGTTTGGTCTGTTAGAGTTTGGTCTGTCACTGTGATGCGGGTGTAACCATTACACTACCTGATTGATACAACATCATACCTGATCGTATACACACACTGGATGTTTTAAAGCACGTTATTCCAAACAATTTAGGAATTTTAGGTGATTTATGCCCTTTACAGATTAAAACCCGACTCTGCGTCAACTACATAATTTTCCATGGGAGTTTTGCCATGGATCCCCCTCCGGCATGCCACAGTCCAGGTGTTAGTCCCCTTGAAACAACTTTTCCATCATTATTGTGGCCAAAAAGAGTCCCTGTGGGTTTTAAAATTTGCCTGCCTATTGAAGTCTATGGTGGTTCGCGAACATTCGCGGAGGTTCGCATTTGCCGTTCGCGAATGGCAAATTTTAGGTTTGCGACATCACTACACACAGTGCTGTTCTAATCTGCTATTTAAAAATTACAAATTTAAAGGGGAATTTTTTTTTTTTTTTACATTTTTTCCTTCATAGCCTGCTGACCGTGAGATAAAACATAAGACACTGCTGTGTTCACATCTGCTATTCAAAAATCAACAATTTAAGTGAAAAATAAAAAATATTTAGTTCATACGTTCCTGTGAGATACACCCGTTGTATACTGTTGTTCTATTCCGCTATTTAATAAACACCCTTTTGGGGGTAAAAAAAAAAAAAAAAAATTGCGGCATAGTCTGTATCGGTACGTGTGAGATACACCTTTTAAATTTGTTTGGCGCATCTCCTTCCACCGCCGAGGATTGCAGGGCGCTTCAGTTTGCCTCCTGTTCTGAACTCCTCCTACTCCTACTCCTCTTCCTCATCCTCCCGTCTAGGGTACAAAAAATTGTAATCGGGGCCTAGTCTGTGTTTGTACGTGTGAGATACACCATTTTATATACTTTTTTTTTTTAATATACTCACACGGGTTTAACTGACAGCAAAGAACTTAGTATTTGATGGCTAGAGGTACAGTAGGCGTTCACAGTATACAGAAGTAAGTGTCGGCCTGTATAGGCTCCAAAAATTAGCTCACATGGGTTGAACTGTCAGCAAAGAACTTAGTATTTGATGGCTAGAGGTACAGTAGGCATTCACAGTATACAGAAGTAAGTGTTGGCCTGTATAGGCTCCAAAAATTAGTTCACATGGGTTTAACTGAAAGACCATTGCTAGACCATGTGTCTGTGGTCAGATGTATCTTGGCACTAACACTGTGTGCCAGAGATATATTCACTTGCCGCTGAACATGGCCATACAGGTCTGGAATGCCCTTTTGCAAGAAATATTTCCTGCCTGGGACCTTCCATTGTGTTGTTCCAATGGTCACAAATTTACGAAAGGCCTCCGAGTCCCACAGTTTATATGGCAGTAGTTGGCGGGCTATCAGTTCCGACAAGCCAGCAGTCAAACGTTGGGCAAGAGGGTTATCCGGCATCATTATTTCTTTCCGCTCCAACATTTGGACCACAGAAGCCTGCCTTTTTCCAGAACAACGTGACGACGGCATCATGGAAGGTGGAGTGGAGGGCAAATGTGAGGAGAGAGGAGAAGGAGAAGGGGCTGGACGATGAGAGCCTGGAGTGTTGCTTTGTGGGTTCTGATGGTGTTGCTCCCACTGGGTTCGGTGATGGGAGTTCAGGTGCCTTCTTAAGGCGGTGGTCCCTAGGTGAGTGTTGGGCTTACCGTGACTTATGCATGGACTGCAAAGGCTGCAGATGGCAACATTGTTGTCAGCAACGGACACATTAAAAAAAGCCCACACTGCGGAGCCATGTTCCGGCATCCTGGAAATGCCAGATGTGACTGTACATGGTTGATGGCTCGCTCCTGATACATTTGCAGTCTGCTTCCTACCTCTTGTGCAATGCAACTTCTGCCTGCCTCTCCTCCCTATCTGCCGGCCCGTCTCTCCCTCTGAACTCCCTTCCTCTTTCTCTCTTGTGGACTCCCACGTGATGTCCATAGGCTCGTCATCATCCACGTCACTTTCCCCACTACTAACATTCAAGATTTCTGAGTAGGCAGCAACAGCGGGGACCAACCTCCTTGGGATGATCTGGGTACTGTCGTCAGACTGCTGAGTGGCGGCTTTTGCTACCTCCTCTTCCTGATCCAATGCCAACAATGGCTGTGCATCGCAAACATTTTGTGATGGATTGGAAAATAATTCCAGTGACTCAAGTGGAGGGTATGTGGTGGTGGTGTCTTTGGGGGTGCACACAGCAGAGCGTGAAGAGGGTGCAGATAGAGAGGATGAGGAGGGTGCAGAAGAGGAAGGCTGAGTGACCCACTCAACCAAGTCTGGTGCGTCCTTTGCCGTAATTGTACGCACCTTTTGAAACTTCACAGTTAGGCTCCGGCCTATTGCTCCTGCCCTACCACTACCACCCCTGCGTACGTCTCTGTCTCTTCCTCTGCCTGTCATGTTTTTTAATTACCCTGTGACAAAAGTCTCTAGAGAATTGCATTATATCTGGAAAAAGGTAGATAACACCCCACTTCAATATGTGGTATTGGGGGTATTGGGGTATCTATCACACCAGTTCTACAAATAATTGGCCAGTAACTGTTGTCACTGTGTGTAGCACAGTCAACACAGCAAGAGAGGCCAATTTTTTTCAGGACTAAAATACACTCTTAGAAAAGTATACTGTTAAATAACACCCCACTTCAATATGTGGTATTGTGGGGCCACTGGTCTATCACACCAGTTGTTGAAAAAAATTGGCCAGGGAGTTTATTGCTGTGTGTATCAGACTTAACTCAGCAAAAGAGGCAATATTGTTTGCAGGACACAAATACACTTGTAAAAGTATACTCAGATAACACCCCACTCAATAGGTGGTATTGGGGGGCCACTGGTCTATCACACCAGCTCTAAAAATAATTGGCCAGAGAGTTTGTCACTGTGTGTAGTATTGCTGCAGCAATGCTCAGTCAGCACACCTGTCACAATGCTGCACAGTGCACAATAATACTACTAATCCACTATAATATCTTTCTACAAAGTATATTATACTGTGGATTAACCCCCTCCCCACCCCCCTTTTTAGTGCACTGCACAGCAATACCAAAAAAAATTGCAGCCCTTTAAATGACTTTTTTGGACATTAACAGAGCAATTTGTGTCACTGCTGACGATCTCTAACTGCCCCTACAGCACAGACTGGATACCTGCCCCAATACTAAAGAGACTGTAATAGACCCTATACCGACATTGCAGCACTTTAAATGACTTTTGTGGACATTAACAGAGCGATTTGTGTCACTGCAGATGACGATCTCTATCTGCCCCTACAGCACAGACTGGATAACCTGTCCCTATACTGAAGAAAGACTGGACCTTTTACCGATATACCAGCCCTGAAAAGGACTATTGTGGACATTAACATAGCAATTTGTGTGACTGCAGCCGATCTCTAACTGCCCCTAAAGCAACCACTGGATACATGTCCCTAACCTGAAAAGAGACTGTAGAAGGCCTATACGGAAATACCAGCCCTGAAAAGGACTTTTGTGGATCTTCACAGCGCTATGTGTCTAGAAAACTCTCCCTGATGAGCACAGCAGACCTCTCCCTACACTGGCAAAAAGAGGAACGTGAAATGGCTGCCAGGTAAGGGCTATTTATAGGGTAGGGGGACTGTCCATGTGCTGAAATGTTTCAATTGGCTGTCCTGTTCCACCTGACGGCTGTGTCATGGGTCAAAGTTTTCCCCAATGTAAACTAATATGGCCGCCGCAAACTACGCCATGTGTTCGCAAATTTGGCGGGTAGCGAACAAGCAAAATTTGCCGCGAACCGACCGCCGGGCGAACCACTAGGCCATCTCTATTAAGTGGTTAATGCTAGCAGCAATATATTGTTTGAACCAATAATGTGTTAGTTTATAGACATTATTTGAGCAGCAAACACCACTTGTTAAAGATTTCATTGTTTGGTGGGTGAACCTGCTCTAAAGGTGCAAACTTGATCTTTGGACACATTTGTGTGTGTGTGTGTGCGTGTGTGTGTGTGTGTGGGGGGGGGGGGGGGGATTTTTGTATAATTTTCAAGTCATTAATCTCTTTTCTTGTGCTTTTCAGGGGATTTATTGCTCTAGTTGACTAAATTCAAATGTTAATAATTACTCTGTAGCACTTAAAACCCTAACAAAAAAAAAAAAAAAAAACAAATAATAATACTTTTAAAAAAGAGCACTTTTTATTTGTCCAGCCTTGTTCCCAGAGACTTTAATGACGTTTGTTGTCCAGCTCAGAGGTTATGCGATGTTCGGAAGTTATGGAGCAAAGGGGGGTGCAGGATTGTAGATTGTATGTAACTTCACCAATAAATGAGCTAAACATTTCCGTGAAACAATTTTCTACTTCTAACTTATATAAAGGACTGTTATCCGAGGGGATATTATTGTAATCAGATTTGTATGTAGCAGATACTTTGTACATATTTTTGTCATTTACCTATCAGACAGCTCATAGATTTAGCTATGTACATTGATCTGTTGTTGATTCTTTAAATAGATACAAATAGACAAAGATTTGACTGGGCTGACAGAGTAGATACAATGTTTTGTTTTTCTTGCTTCTATTTCCCATTGTGTTGCGAGTTAAGAGCTCCACGATCTTCCCAAATACAAAGTAACAATTTTATGGTGGGAGATTGTTGAGAATCTGTTATTGTAACAATGTTTGAGTGAGGCATAAAAGTTTAGTAAGCTCTGCCACCTTGTGGTCATTCCAGGTACAACACTTCGGTGTGTGCACTACAAGGAGATGAATAGGAAATGGCCAGAAAGTGGAGATGATCTCTGCAAAAAAATATAGCATATATAGAAATTATTCTGACTATATATATATATATATATATATATATATTAATCGTAGCATCACAAACGTGTCACCCCCGTCTCTGTACAAAGAGCCGGACATACGCAGTTTGTATTTCTATTCTTCAATAAGGATATATTTTATCAATGTGATAAATTGTATTGTTACTGTCAGGTAAAGGGCACTCTAAAGGAAAACACTTTGTCTTCTTATCGCACTCAGACTTGTAATACAGGTGAATAGTAATGAGGGGAAATGTGATCACAGGACATCATTCTCTCATCTCTTTTCATTCCAATCTTTTCTATGCTGATCGTCTACTCACCGCTAAACTCCTCCAACCAAAACCATGCACACCTACATAGAGCTCCAATGTCAGAACACATTGTATTCCAGATTTCCCCTCTTTGCTATTAATAGACCACGCCTATGATGGCTCCGAGTTGCTATATTTAAATCTCCCGCCATAATTTAACTGGCCGTTAGGAAGATTCAGCCGCATTATACCGCTAAAGCCGACATTGTAGAAGTTCTATTCATAGATCTGTTCATCTTCCTCCAAATGACCTCACTTGTGTCGGTTTTCAGCTTCCAAATATTTCCACCAAAGCGGTAAAATCCTCGAATATTACTGCCACAAGCCCGCCAAGTAAACCCAATCATTTTTATTTATTTTTTTTTTTTTCTGTTACCAAACCCAACGGATCTTCTCAGAGTCACCCACTTATATCTAAGAAGGAGCCGGACATACATGTTTGGGAGATCTGATTGTATATTTAGACACCGAAGATTGTGATCCGGCTGGGGGACAATGTGCTATAATGACACCTGTCCGTCCTAACAGCAATTTAGTTTTTATATGATTTTAAAGTTTAATATAACACGTTGAATTGATGCGAGTTTAGATAAGCAGGTGATCTCCTTACAGGGATTGGTTTCCATTGCCCTCCATCCTTTAGATTAGACGCATTGCTATGTATGGATATGGGACCCAAATCCAGTGATAAGGTGCTGAGAACCGTTTGATGGATCAGTAGATGACTCCGGGGTGAAATAATCTGAGCTCAGCACTAACTGTCATGATTACTACAGATTTCTACCAGTCCTTTCATTTTTTGTTTATTTTAGGATGTAGGGGGGAAATCCGTAACGGCTACATGTCATGTCTGAAAGATGAAACATTAATTATCGGCCAGTTCCCCGATCATAGGCAGATCTGATAATGAAACATGTAATACTTTATTTCCCATCATAGAAAGGTAGAGATTAGAGTTTAGCGGACACCTAGATGTCCGTGTTTGGCAGGTTCGGCCAAACTTAAAAAAAAAAGTCCGGGTCCATTTCTCGGACTTTTGCCAAACTTTTACCGGACACCGAACCCCATTGAAGTCAATGGGGACCCGAACTTTCAGGCACTAAAATGGCTCTAAAACACCAATGGAAAGGGCTAGAGTGCTACAAATGGCAGCAAAACATAGTTAAGAGCATGGCAAGTGCTCTGCAAACAAATGTGGATAGGGAAATAACTTAAAACAACCAAAAAAAAAAACAGAAACATAAAACAATGTTCTTCATCTCTGAAGGATGAGGCCCATATGGAGTAGGAGGGAGGTTGAGGTGGTGGTGGATGTGGCGGTGTCATAGGCGTGCGCACAGGGTGTGCCGGGTGTACCTGGGCACACCCTAATCACCTAGGGTACATTAGCATTATCGCTCTATTTGCCAGTGAGGAGATGGGAAAGATCTCCCTCGGACCGACTCTGCTCTATTTCACTTTGCCAGCAGGGAGAGTAATGTATTGGGGCCATGTACATTTAGGCAAACACATGCATGTGTATTTAAACTTTGGGGTGCACACCCTAATGCAATAGGCTGCGCACACCTATGGGCGGTGTAGGTGGAAGCGGCGGTGGAGGAGGACCAGGGCCGGATTAAGAGCATCATGGGCTTGGTGCTGAGGATTTTGAAGGGCCTTAAGGGCCGTGCCTTGGCATGCACCCAGAGGAGGAAGGGTGCAGCCATGCATGCCTAATTCAACATGGGATGCTGTCTCTGAAGCCCATAAACACACCCATGCATCGGCAACTGTCCCTCCTTGTCCTGCCTTCGTGCTGTGTGGGGAGGTTCTGAGGGAGCTGCCTGGGGAAGCGAGCATAGAAGCCAGACTTCTGTGTTTACAGGTGACAGAAGAGCGGTAACAGTGAATATGGCCAACCCGGGGGACCTATATTAAGGTAGGGGCCTGGAGCTGCAGCTCCAATAGGCCCTATGTTAATCTGGCCCTGAGGAGGACGAGGTAGCCAACACTGCTTCTTTTCAGAAATTTTAAATGAGGGTACACCCCAAAAGAGTGAGAAAGAGCAAAAATAGAACAATGGCTGGGTAAGGTCGGTATCCATCGCTATTCTGCACAAGGTACGGAAAAGTCCCGTGAGATCCATGCCTGGTTCATTTTAATGAACGTGAGCTTGTCCACATTGTCTCTGGACAGGTGGCTGCGCTTGTCTGTGATAACGCCCCCAACTGTGCTAAATACCCATTCAGATAATACACTGGCTGCAGGGCACGCCAGCACCTCCAAGGCGTAAAGGGCAAGCTCAGGCCATGTGCCCAATTTGGAGAGCCAGAAGTTGAAGGGGGCAGACCCATCATTCACTACATGTAGGCGTGTGCACACATACTGCTCCACCATGTTGGTGAAATGCTGCCTCCTGCTAAGACATTCCATATGAGCTGCTGGTGCTGCTGTTTGTTGTGGCGTGCTGACAAAGCTATTCCACATTTCGGCCATGCTAACCCTGCCTTCTGAGGTGCTGGCGGTGCCCTGGTTGCGTTGGCAACCTCTTCCTCCTCCTCCTATGCCTTGTGCTTCCACTGTGGCCCCGCTGTCAGGTGGGAATGCCAGCAGCATCGCGTCTACCAGCGTGCGCTTGTACTCGCACATCTTGCGATCGCGCTCCAGTGAGTGAATTAAGGACGGTACGTTGTCCTTGCAACGGGGATCCAGCAGCGTGGCCACCCAGTAATCAGCACAAGTTAGAATGTGGGCAACTCGGCGGTCATTGTGGAGACACTGCAGCATGTAATCGCTCATGTGTGCCAGGCTGCCCAGAGGCAACGAAAGGCTGTCCTCTGTGGGAGGTGTATCGTCTGTGTCCTCTGTATCCCCCCAGCCACGCACCAGTGATGGCCATGAGCTGGCCTGGGTGCCACCCTGCTGTGAACATGGTTCCATCTCCTCCTCCAGCTCCTCCTCCTCCTCATCCTCCAGAACTGTGCCCCTGCTGGACAATTGTATCCCTGGCGTTTGTGTGTGCAGGAACCCACCCTCGGAGCCCCTTGTGAATGACTGCCCTGAAAGCCTTGGAAATGATACCTCTTCATCCTCCTCCTCCTCCTCCTCATCCGGTGCCACATCTTTTTCCATCATCGCCCGAATTGTTTTTTCAAGGAGGCATAGAAGTGGGATAGTTAAGCTGACAACGGTGTCATCGGCACTGGCCATGTTGGTGGAGTACTCAAAACAGCGCAACAAGGCACACAGGTCTCGCATGGAGGCCCAGTTATTGGTGGTGAAGTGGTGCTGTTCCACAGAGTGACTCACGCGTGCGTACTGCAGCTGAAACTCCACTATGGCCTGCTGCTGCTCGCACAGTCTTTGCAGCATGTGCAAGGTGGAGTTCCACCTTGTGGGCACGTCACATATGAGGCGGTGAGCGGGAAGGCCGAAGTTACGCTGCAGCGCTGACAGGCGAGCAGCAGCAGGGTGAGAACGCCGAAAGTGCGCACAGACGGCCCGCACTTTCTGCAGCAGCTCTGACATATCAGGGTAGTTTTTAAGGAACCTCTGCACCACCAAATTCAGCACATGCACCAGGCAAGGGATGTGCGTCAAACCAGCTAGGCCCAGAGCTGCTATGAGATTTTGCCCGTTATCGCACACCACCAGGCCGGGCTTGAGGCTCGCTGGCAGCAACCACTCATTTGTCTGCTGTTCCATGCTCCTCCACAACTCCTGCGCGGTGTGTGGTTTTTCCCCCAAACAGGCAAGTTTTAAAACTGCCTGCTGTCGTTTACCCCTGGCCGTGCTGAAGTTGGTGGTGAAGGTGTTACGCTGACCGGATGAGGAGGCGGTAGAGGATGAGGAAGCGGAGTAGGAGGAGTTAGGAACAGGAGGCAAACTGAAGCGCCCTGCAATCCTCGGTGGTGGATGGACATGCGCCAAATTGCTATCTGCCTCAGGCCCATCCGCCACTGCATTTACCCAGTGTGCCGTTAGGGAGATATAACGCCCCTGACCGTGCTTACTGGTCCACGTATCGGTAGTTAGGTGGACCTTGGCACAGATGGCGTTGCGCAGTGCACACCTGATTTTTTTCCCCCACTTGGTTGTGCAGGGAAGGGATGGCTTGCCTGGAAAAGTATTGGCGGCTGGGCACGACGTACTGTGGGAAAGCCACCGACATAAGGTTTTTAAAACTGTGCTTCTCCACCAGACGGAATGACAGCATTTCAAAGGCCAATAATTTTTAAATGCTGGCATTCAGGGCAAGGGATCGCGGGTGGGTAGGGGGGGTACTTCCTCTTCCTCTCAAGTGTTTGGGAGATGGAAAGCTGAACGCTTCCACGGGACATTGTGGAGATGGTTGGTGACCCAGGTGGTGGTGTTGCTGACAGATCGTCTGTTTGCGGGGTGGCAGGTTCCGGTATCACTACAGATGTAGCTGGAGCGGCCGAGACTGCAGAAGAAGAGGAAGCAGGGTGAGCCAGAGACGTTTCTTGATTTTGAAGGTGTCTACTCCACTGCAGCTCGTGCTTTACACTAAGATTCCATGATCATGCAGGTTGTGCTCAGGTTGAGAAGGTTTATGCCTCGCTTCAGGCTCTGTTTTTTTTTTTTAAACATATTTTTTATTGGGTTTTCAGAAAATAAGGGGTAAATACAAACATTGTAAGAATTACGGCATATCCATGTAAATAACAGCATTTAACTCTGGATGTGAAACTCACATCCACAAACTTACACACTTTTACTTGAGAGATTACTAATACATTGTATTACAACATCAAGCCATTGAGCAATTGAAATCGCTTCAGTATGCCAGACATATTTTAGACCGTTTCAGCCTTCTGGCATGGTCAGCTCCCACGCGGCCCCCAATTGGGAACATAATGCGCCACGTAGGGCCGGCCAGGCCCAGGCCTATTATTAAGCGATGAAACTTTGCTACAATGTATGGGGTTCTGTACCATCTCAAGTGTATTTTCATCGCTCCCTCTCTAAAGTTAGAACACCTTGTCAGTGAGTAGTTCAATCTGAAAGCCTTTAACCACTGTGCATCAGTGAATGTCCTGTTCAAGTCCCTTTCCCATTTCAGTTGATGATGTGACTTGGTAAAGTGCATGCGTTCCTGCATGGCATTGTAGAATACACCAATGCCATGTTTGGATGAGGGAGCAGTGAAACAGTACTCGAAAACTTGTCTCGGGAAAGGAATAAATGTATTGGGTAAGGTTTGAGCTATGTGTAAGATACGTTTGTAAGTCAAGTATTCTGTCTTAAAGTCCGGGAACTTTGCACAAAGGTCCGAGAACGGGATGTAACCAGATAGAGAGACTATGTCCGAGAGTAACGAAAGACCATATTTAGCCCAGTGAGTTACACGTAAGTCCGGTGATAGTGCCTGTAGCGTGGACAGTGTGATAGGCATGCGTTGGAGATCAGAGGAGTTGGAAGCTTTCTCCCAAAAATACTTCCAGGCCAGTAATGTAGCGGAAATGGTAGGGTGGGAATTTAATGGTCGTTTACTAGTTAGATTCGCGGCCAACACTAGGTCCGCCAATTGCGTCTGCGGAACATGAAACTGCTCTAGGGAGCACCACAATGGCGGGGTGCCAGTGGAGAGCCAGGCTTTAGACTGTGCCAGAATGGCCGCCATGTGGTAGTCCATTACATCTGGGACCCCCAGTCCTCCCACCCTAACATGTTTGGTCAATGTCTTATGGGACGTCCTGGGTCTCTTGTCCAACTATAAGTACTTACTAACAGTGGATTGCAGTGCCTTGTAGAAGGCAGTCAGAACTATAATGGGGAGGGCCCTGAACACATATAGGAGTTTTGGTAGGATCAGCATTTTGAATGCCGCGTTCCTCCCTAACCAGGACAGGAAGAATTTCCTCAATCTCAGGAGATCCTGTGTCGTAGTTTGGAGTAGGGGGGAAAAATTGGTCCTGTAAAGAGAGTCCGGTGATCCGGTCAGCTTGATACCTAAATAGTCCAATGAGTCCTTTTGCCACTGATAATGTACTACTTGTTGGATTTGTGTCTGCATACTGTGTTCCACATGTATCCCTAGAAGATTGGACTTGAGCTCATTGACTTTGTAGTATGAGACTGATTGGAACTCTCCCAAAACGCCCTGAACATGCATTAAAGACTCCTCGGGGTTCGTGCAGGCCAATATGACATCATCCGCGAATAGCGAGATAACATGAGGGGGGGATTCTGCAAGTTTAACTCCCGTGACACCCGGGTGGGATCTCATCCTTTCCGCCAAGGGTTCCATGAGCATGGCAAAAATCAGGGGCGACAAGGGACACCCCTGACGAGTGCCATTTGTAATACTAAAACTTTCAGAGAACAGACCCTCTGTAAAGACCCTAGCAGATGGGACCGTATATAAGGACATGATGGCCTGGATAATCTCCCCCTCAAAGCCGAACTTCTCCAATACCTGCCGCAGATATCCCCAATGAATCCGGTCGAACGCCTTTTCGGCGTCTAATGACAGGAGCACAGTGGGGATCCCGCGGGCCGCCACATGATGAATAAGGCCCACCAGTCGCCTGGTGGCATCTGTGGCCTGCCTTCCGGCCACAAACCCCACCTGATCTGACTTGATAAGGTCAGGAAGACACTGGGAGATACGGTTGGCAATGACCCTAGCATACACCTTTAAATCCACATTTAGTAACGAAATGGGTCGGAAATTTTGCGGTTTATTAGGCTCCCTACCGGGTTTTGGCAGTGTGACCACCGTGGCCTCCAACATCTCGGCTGGAAAGGTAGCCGCCGTCAGGGCTTGATGGAACACCCTGCCAAGGTAAGGGGTCAAGATATCCAGGAATGCACCGTAATACTCGGAAGAGAAGCCGTCCGGTCCCGGAGACTTCCCCTTCGGTAAAGATCTGAGTACCTTCATGATTTCCTGATTAGTGATAGGGGCATTTAGTTGTGCTAATTGAGAGGGGCTTAGGCTCGGGAGGGAAATAGAAGACAAAAATGTTTGAATGTCCGATGGAGTAGGTTGGGGTGTTGAATCGTCTAAGTGTAGGTTATACAGTGAACCATAATACTGACTAAAGGCATCCGCTATGTCCTTCGGGTTGGTGAGCCGCTCTCCCGTGGCGTGATGTAGTAGGTACTGAATTTTTTGTTTCAATATTTTGTCTTTCAATTGGGCCGCCAGCAGTCAACCCGCTTTATTGCCATGAGAATAATGGGAGGCTTTGAGCCTACGAAGAGCTCTGGAGTGCTGACCAACCAGAAGGACCCTCAGCTCCGCTTGGAGCTTGGAAAGCTGCTCCGCCCCAGCTGCAGTGGGGTTACATTTATTAAGTTGCTCTATACGTTTAATGGAACCAAGGATAGTATCCAATTGTTGTCTTCTACGCCTCCGTTCCCTTGCCCCTTCTGACATCAATATTCCTCGCATAAATGCCTTATGGGCATTCCATAATGCAAAAGGACACTTCACTGAATCATCATTAAGTGCAAAAAAATTCAGTGAGTTTAGAACACACATTCCTCCGGATCTCCGATTTGGCAAGTAGGCTGGCGTCAAATCGCCATCTGTTGGCCCTTGTGGTGAAGGGCACGTCCCCGATTTGAATAATAACAGGGGCGTGGTCCGACCACGTAATGGAACCCACAGATGCGCGAGAGACCCGCTGTAGCAAAAATTTATTTGTGAGAAAGAGATCTATCCGCGAGTAGGAATGATGGGTTTTAGAATAAAAGGAATAGTCTCTCTCCGACGAGTTGAGGCATCGCCACACATCGTAAAGTTCTGTTGTAGATAGAAAATTTGCCAGATCCGCTCGATGGAAGCGTCTTGGATAGTTCAGTGAAACGTCCAGTTGGAAATTGGGGACAGCATTAAAGTCACCGCAAAGAAGGACATGGCCCTGAATTAGCGGCTGAATTTGTTTCCAGAGCTTTTTCAGGAAAGAAATTTGACCTGTATTGGGGGCATACACCGCCACTATAGTATAAGTGGCTTTGTTGATAGTGCAGGAAAGAACCAAGAAACGGCCTTCAGGGTCCGTAAATTGAGACAGCAGGCTAAAGTCCAGGGATTCCCTTACCAATATTGCTACTCCACATTTCTTCTTGGGGCCATTAGCATAGTACACTTGAGGATAATTTTTAGATGAGATTTGTGGGTGATTGCCATTCATAAAATGGGTCTCCTGTATAACTGCCAATTCGCATTTCAGGGTCTTAAGCTCTCTCCAGAGCATATGTCTCTTATGAGGACTGTTCAGGCCATTAACGTTGAGTGAAAGTATTTGAAATGACATTGTGGCGAATGTGGTGAGATAAAGTCTGCACAGATAATTGAGAGGTACTCACTGGTATCACGCTGGAACGGAGGTCCTGAGTCCGAGCACACCGGGCGAGCTGGTTGGTGAGGAGAAGCCGATGAGGGCAGCCGCCCGTGAGGTCCGGTCAAAGTGGTATATCCGAATCACCGGGAAGAAAAGAGCAGGATTAAGTACAGAGTCTAACAAGAAAATAACAAAAGAGAGTCAGGGGAAGAGTGCCCTCGGCAGGTGGCACGTAGAGGGTAAAAAAAGGCGACTCCACAGGGGGGTCTGTACGGTATGGAACCGTTTGAGGAGGGGGTATTAGAGAAACAGTCGTTAGCCGAGCATGTCCGCTGGAGCATGGTCGCTGGGTAGTAAGAATTGTTGGGGTCACCACAGTTATATATAGCTCGATTTCAGTCCACCTGGGAGGGGTTTGGCTCTCCGTCCGGGTCCAGTAACCCCCATTTTTCCAGCAAGGCTAGGCCATCCTCCAGCGAGGAAATCCTGTAATCCCTGTCTCCCCTGGTCACTACTAAAGTTGCTGGGTAATTCCATCTATACGGAATATGATGGTTCCTGAGGGGTTTGGTGACCGTAAAGAGATTACGCCTTCTGTTCATTGTATGCGCAGATAAATCGGCATAGAAGGAGAGGTTGTTTAAGGCAGGGGGAAGGTCAGTGCCTTTCCTCACCAGGGACATGAATTTCTCCTTTACCGTGTAGAAATGGACACGTGCTATAGTGTCCCTGGGCAGGGAGGCTGCAATATGTTTCGGCTTAGGTAGCCTATGAATGCGATCGATCGCCATGTCGCACAGGGGTACATCTGGAAGAGCTTCCTGCATGATGTTGGTGAGAAATTCGGCCAGCTCATGAGGTTTTACTGTCTCAGGAATCCCTCTAATTTTAATGTTGTTGCGTCTAGATCTATCTTCAAGATCTGCTACTTTCGCTTTGAGCTAGGTGATGTCGTCCTCATGTTCATTGTGGGCATCCACCATGGTATTAAAGGTGTCAGCAAACTCCCCCATTTTGGTCTCCACATGATCCACCCTGTCGCTGACTGCTGCGACCACCGTATTGCAACGGGTCATAAGCTGAAGCAGGTCAGCATGTATTGAGCTCCTTAAAGACATCATCATTTCTTTTAATAAGGAGTCCATGACAGGTTTGCCAGTTGTGGGGAATTAGGATATGGTGTCATGAAACACCAGCGTGTCATCTATGTTTCCTCCCTGAGTTCCCTCATGTTCTGGAAGCTGCAGCTTAAGTTTTGATTTGGCCGGGCTGGCACATGCTGATCTAGGGGTAGAAACTGCCTGCATCCCTTCACCAGTGGCCGAGGGTTCTGTAGGTGACAGCGGTAGTCCTTCCGACTGTACTGTAGCAGGGGATGTGCGAGGAGGAGGCCGCGAGGCGCCGCTGGAGGAAGCGCCGGCGACATTTTGGTTTGGCATCCCGCCCGCCGGGTGGAAGAAGTTCAGAAGCTTACCAGGCTTGGTTTTCCCCTTACGCTTCCCCGGGACCTGCTGACGACCTCCAGGCATCCTGAGGAGTAACTTAGGCTGATCTGCGGTGACCCTCCGCGGTGTTAGTGGCTCTGATCGGACTGCTTGGCGAGGAGCTGTGCTGCTAAGCGTCCATCTCTCTCGCCGGCCGCCTCCGCCCCCCTCGCTTCAGGCTCTGATTGCACAGGGTGCAAACCACTCGTGTCCGGTCATCAGCACATTTTCTAAAGAACTTAAACGCTAGAGAACTCCTTTGAGCTGGCTTTGGTGCGCTCGTTCCCTTGCTGCGTTGGGCAGTAGCAGGCGTAGCGTCTAGGGCACGGCCGCTCCGCTTCTGCACCCTGCTCCCTCTTCTGCTGTGCTGGTGGCTCTGTGCGACCACCGCCTCTTCCTCCAAACTACTCAGGTCACCTGCATGACCTTCATTCCACGTGGGGTCGAGGACCTCATCGTCCTCCACATCATCTTCCACCCAGTCTTCACCCCTGCCCTCCTTGTCGGTCTCCACAATTCTGAGTGCCGCAGCAGTTGGCACCTGCGTTTCGTCATCATCGGAGACGTGCTGCGATGGTCCTTCCATGTACTCATCTTGAGAAATAAGTGATTGGGCATCTTGAGAAATAAGTGGTTGGGCATCGCTGCACTCAATCTCTTCCACTTCTGGGGCAGGGCTAGGTGGATGGCCCTGGGAAACCCTGCTGACAGAGTCATCAAAAAGAAGAAGAGACTGCTGCATGACTTGGGGCTCAGACTGCTTGCCTGATTTGCAAGGGGGTGAGGTGAAAGATGGTTGGACATTGGCTGCAGGTGCCAACTCTGACCTTTCTGCAGTAGACTGGGTGGGAGACAATGTGAAGGAACTGGAGGCACTGTCAGCAGCAAACCAATCTACTATCGCCTCTACTTGTTCTGGCCTCATCACTTCTAGAAGCGCATGATGCCCCACCAAATACTGCTGCAGGTTCTGTCGCCTACTCACACTTGAGGAAGGTGTTTCACTTGTGCGTGTAGCTGGCACAGATCGACCACGTCCTCTCCTTGCAACAGGAGCTCTACCAGCAGCACCACGACCCAGGCCAAGGCCCCTATTACCTATATTCGGTAATTTATGATCTTGCCCTAGAAAGGTGTTTATTGAATAGCGGAACAAAACAACAACAGTATCGCACGGGTGTATCTCACAGTCAAATATGCAAACTATGCCGCAATTTATTTTTTTTTACCCCAAAAGGGTGTATATTGAATAGCGGAATAGAAAAAAAGGATACAAAACGGTGTATCTCACACGTACAAACACAGACTAGGCCCGATTACAATTTTTTGTATCCTAAAGGGAGGATGAAAAGTAGGAGGAGTTTGGAACAGGAGGCAAACTGAAGCACCCTTCAATCCTCGGCGGTGGAAGGAGATGCGCCAAACAAATTTAAAATGGTTTATCTCACACGTACCGATACAGACTATGCCGTAATTTATTTTTTTTCACCCCAAAAGGGTGTATATTGAATAGCGGAATAGAAAAAGGGATATAAAACGGTGTATCTCACACGTACAAACACAGACTAGGCCCCAATTACAATTTTTTGTACCCTGAAGGCAGGATGAGGATGAGGAAGAGGAGTAGGAGGAGTTTGGAACAGGAGGGAAACTGAAGCACCCTGCAATCCTCGGCGGTGGAAGGAGATGCGCCAAACAAATTTAAAAAGGTGTATCTCACACGTACCGATACAGACTATGCCGCAATTTAATTTTTTTCACCCCAAAAGGGTGTATATTGAATAGCGGAATAGAAAAAAGGATATAAAACGGTGTATCTCACACGTACAAACACAGACTAGGCCCAGATTACAATTTTCTGTACCCTAAAGGCAGGATGAGGAGTAGGAGGAGTTCGGAACAGGAGGCAAACTGAAGCACCCTGCAATCCTCGGCGGTGGAAGATGCACCCCAAAAATTTGGAAGGTGTATCTTACACGTACCGATACAGACTATGCCGCAATTTAATTATTTTTACTCCAAGGGTGTATATTGAATAGCGGAATAGAAAATTTGATATCAAGGGGGCGTGACCGGAAGCCGAGCAAGCTGGACGCTTGGGAGGGGAGCTCTGTCTAACCAGCTTTCTAATCCATCGCCATCCACCGCTCAAACCCTATCCACAGTCTCCACACCATCGTGGAACACCCTCTGAGACCCGCTGTACAGGTTGGTACAAGTCTTGGGAGTCTCGCTGGCGATAATCCGGGGATCCGGATTCGGGGCCTACATCACCTCCGAAGCCGCGGCCTTTCCTAGCGGCCGCCGCGATCCGACGTCCGGTCCAGCGGCAGCTCTCCGGGCTCCTACGGTCTCCCTAATTGCAATCCGAAGACTCCCTCCACCTGCCTGGGCACCCCGGGACCGCCATCCACCTTCTGGGACGCGAAATACGGCTGCAGAGTGGCGCCCGAGGTTGCGGCCTAGCTGTCCTAGAAGCTGCGACCTCTCCTACCACTGTGCTCCACACGCCGGGCGCCGGGTAAGCATTATACCCCAACTGACCTTATACCTCAGCAGCTGCATCCAGACTCTTTGCCTGCACTATATCCTACCTGCTGCAGTGACGTATATCCAACTACCTACCCTGTACATTGCAACCACCTGACCATATCCAGGCTCAGTCTCCAACCAGCAAGATATAGCAGGATCTCCCCCCAGAATGACATTAACTCTCCTCGGCTGTATCTATGCTTTTTAATCTCTTGCTCACGTCTACATTACATTGATGTAGTAACTTTAGTCCAACATTTAAGCTCTCTTCTCACACGGGTGCGTGGTCTGCCGCAGACCATGATGATTGCGTGAGTCAGACACTCCGCTCCACGTTCCGGATCCACTGCAACCTGAAGCCACATCCCCAAGTCGCACATCACCCCATTGACCACCCTCACACAGGCAAGGCATCAGGGTATGCCGCACCGCGGTTACAAACCGCCTGCACCTCGCCGCCTCACTGACTATTTCAACGCCACCAATATGCGGCCTTCACAGCTTGGTGCCGACAACGAGACCGGCCGGTCTCCAACTCCCTCCACTACCCAGGTGCAACATTCCAAGGCATCGCCTCCATCGAGCGACCCTCCCACATCCATCAGTGCTGGAGAGATGGACACTACAGCGCCACCTGACATCACCACGTCGGGACATCAGACAGAGGTAAGAGGCTCGCTTCCTCCCCTGCCCAATCTCCATACAAAGGCCCCCATCCTAAGAAGCAATTATGGTCCGCAGACACAGACAGCGACAGAGCCCCAGCTTTGGCAGCACTTCCCGCTTCAGATAATGCAGCCTCATAGGCTGCTATTAAATCCATGCTACTCACCTTCCAGAAAGATCTGCACAGGGAGCTTCAATTATCCCTATCACAAGTTCAAGACAGAATTTATTGCCTAGAGGTCAGAACTGACAACTTAGAAGACACTGTTCAGGAGCACGCTAGAGCGCACAATGAAGTATTGGATACTCAGGATTACCAAGCAGAAGAGCTACATCACATCAAATTGAAACTTGCAGACCTGGAGGATCGCTCCAGGCGTAATAATATAAAATTCAGAAATATTCCTGAATCTGTTAAACCTAATGAACTGACCCAGTATCTACAGCGTTTGTTCTCCGTGCTCCTTCCAAGCTTGGATACACGCGACTTGCTTATTGACAGAGCCCACCACATCGCTAAACCTTCTCACCTACCTGCTGACGTGCCCAGGGATGTGCTGGCAAGAATTCACTTTTTCCATGTGAAGGAACAAATCCTCCTTACAGCTAAGGTGTCAAAACCCCTGCCGACCCCATACACTGATTTGGCTCTCTTCAGCGACTTGTCACCGGCCACAATGGAGATGCGTAGAGCTTTCACACCTATCACGTCCATCCTTCAAGAAAAAAATAATAATCTACAAATGGGGTTTCCCTACCAAACTCCTGGTAACTTACCAGCAACAAATGGTCCCTATCCTGTCACCTAAAGATGGATACAAGAAGCTGACAAATTGGGGTCTCCTCCCGCTTCCCCCTCTCACCCCTCACCATGGCAAGTCTCAACCTAATACATCCTCTCAACAAGGTCCCTCTCCTGACAGGAACAAAACCTAATGGCTTCCCCTTCCAACGTATTCCATGCCACTACTGGATCCGGTGTGGTCGTTGAATCACCACTCTACCCACACCTTCGAGGTATAGTGTGCCAAGCACACTTGTCAATTTTTCTTTTACTCTTGCTATTACGTTTTTCCTCTTACTGGTTTATTGCATTGAGTCACAGGCTTAGAGGCAGTTTTGCGCCTCTTTATATCTCCAATTTGGTATTGTCTAGTCATTAATTGTTACCCTTACCACATAGATACTATTGTGCAGTATCTCTTGATATCTCATATTATTTGTTTATTAGTTTGTTGACTGTTACGTGTATTACAGTTTGATACTTCCAGTTTCCCTCTCCAAAGGGGATCGGGAGCCTGTGGTCCCGTTCTTCCACTCACTAGTATCCACCTACAGAACTCATCATGACACTCAATATCACCTCTATCAATGCTAAGGGCCTCAATTCCCCATTTAAAAGACACCTCTTATGGAAGGAAGCCCTATCCTCTCAAGCACATGTTATTTGTGTACAAGAAACACACTTTCTACAATCCAACCCTCCAAAATGCTCTCACAAACAATTCCCTCACTGCTTCTTTGCCAACGCCCCAAAGAAAAAAAGAGGGGTAATGATCGGCATACGAGACTCCATCACGTTTGCACTACACCATTGTGAAATTGACCCCGAAGGTAGATGCTTAATTTTATCCGCTACCTTTGGACACTCTCGGATGACCCTAGTAAATGTGTACGCCCCCAACACATCCCAAAATAAATTTTACTCTCTCCTATTTGCCAAATTGGCACCATTCAGATCAGATCCAATTCTTCTTTGTGGCGATTTTAATGATATTGTAGATATTAATTTAGACACCTCCAACCCTATAAATCACAGACCCTCAGCCCTTGCTGCCCTTCTGACAAATGAGGACATGTATGATCCCTGGAGGTGCTTACATGGTGATGAACGGGACTACACGTTTTTCTCCCACCCTCAACAGTCTTACTCTCGAATCGACCTCTTTCTGACCGATAAACACACCTTACAATTGGTCACAGAAGCCACTATTGGTTCTATAACGTGGTCGGACCACGCACCGATTTCCCTAAATTTTTTAGAAAATTTGGTATCAAAAGGTGTATCTATCTCACACGTATAGACCCAGACTAGGCCCCAATTACTATTTTTTGTACCCTAAAGGCAGGATGAGGAGTAGGAGGAGTTTGGAACAGGCAGAAGGCAAACTGAAGCACCCTGCAATCCTCGGCGGTGTAAGATGCGCCCCAAAAATTGGAAAGGTGTATCTCACACGTACCGATACAGACAATGCCGCAATTTAATTATTTTTACCCCAAAGGGTGTAGATTGAATAGCGGAATAGAAAATATGATATCAAAAGGTGTATCTATCTCACACGTACAGACCCAGACTAGGCCCCGATTACTACTTTTTTGTACTCGAAAGGCAGGATGAGGAGTAGGAGCAGTTCGGAACAGGAGGCGCTGAAGCACCCCGCAATCCCTGGCGGTGGAAGATGCACCCCAAAAATTGGAAAGGTGTATCTCACACGTACCGGTACAGACTATGCCGCAATTTAATTATTTTTACCCCAAGGGTGTAGATTGAATAGCGGAATAGAAAATATGATATCAAAAGGTACTGCACTGCACAGCAATACCAAAAAAATGCAGCCCTTTAAATGACTTTTGTGGACATTAACAGAGCAATTTGTGTCACTGCTGACGATCTCTAACTGCCCCTACAGCACAGACTGGATACCTGCCCCAATACTAAAGAGACTGTAATAGACCCTATACCGACATTGCAGCACTTTAAATGACTTTTGTGGACATTAACAGAGCGATTTGTGTCACTGCAGATGACGATCTCTATCTGCCGCTACAGCATAGACTGGATAACCTGTCCCTATACTGAAGCAAGACTGGACCTTTTACCGATATAGCAGCCCTGAAAAGGACTATTGTGGACATTAACATAGCGATCTGTGTGACTGCAGCCGATCTCTAACTGCCCCTAAAGCAACCACTGGATACCTGTCCCTTACCTGAAAAGAGACTGTAGAAGGCCTATACGGAAATACCAGCCCTGAAAAGGACTTTTGTGGATCTTCACAGTGCTATGTGTCTAGAAAATTCTCCCTGATGAGCACAGCAGAACTCTCCCTACACTGGCAAAAAGAGGAACGTGAAATGGCCGCCAGGTAAGGGCTATTTATAGGGTAGGGGGACTGTCCATGTGCTGAAATGTTTCAATTCGCTGTCCTGTTCCACCTGATGGCTGTGTCATGGGTCAAAGTTCTCCCCAATGTAAACAAATATGGCAGCCGCAAACTACGCCATGTGTTCGCAAATTTGGCGGGTAGCGAACAAGCAAAATTTGCTGCAAACCAACTGCCGGGCGAACCACAAGGCCATCTCTATTAAGTGGTTAATGCTAGCAGCAATATACTGTTTGAACCAATAATGTGTTAGTTTAGAGACATTATTTGAGCAGCAACACCACTTGTTAAAGATTTCATTGTTTGGTGGGTGAACCTGCTCTAAAGGTGCAAACTTGATCTTTGGACACATTTGTGTGTGTGTGTGTGTGTGTGTGGGGGGGGGGGGGGGGGGGTTTGTATAATTTTCAGGTTATTAATCTCTTTTCTTGTGCTTTTCAGGGGTTTTATTGCTCTAGTTGACTAAATTCAAATGTCCATATTTACTCTGTAGCACTTAAAACCCTAAAAAAAAAAACATAAATAATAATACATTTAAAAAAAGAGCACTTTGTATTTGTCCAGCCTTGTTCCCAGATACTTTAATGATGTTCGTTGTCCAGCTCAGAGGTTATGCGATGTTCAGAAGTTATGGAGCGAAGGGGGGTCCAGGATTGTAGATTGTATGTAACTTCACCAATAAATGAGCTAAACATTTCCGTGAAAAATTTTCTACTTCTAACTTATTTAAAGGACTGTTATCCGAGGGGATATTATTGTAATCAGATTTGTATGTAGCAGATACTTTGTACATATTTGTGTCATTTACCTATCAGACAGCTCATGGATTTAGCTATGTACATTGATCTGTTGCTGATTCTTTAAATAGATACAAATAGACAAAGATTTGACTGGGCTGACCGAGTAGATACAATGTTTTGTTTTTCTTGCTTCTATTTCCCATTGTGTTGCGAGTTAAGAGCTCCACGATCTTCCCAAATACAAAGTAACAATTTTATGGCGGGAGATTGTTGAGAATCTGTTATTGTAACAATGTTTGAGTGAGGCATCAAAGTTTAGTAAGCTCTGCCACCTTGTGGTCATTCCAGGTACAACACTTCGGTGTGTGCAGTACAAGGAGATGAATAGGAAGTGGCCAGAAAGTGGAGATGATCTCTGCAAAAAATATAGCATATATAGAAATTATTCTGACTATATATATATATATTAATCGTAGCATCACAAACGTGTCACCCCCGTCTCTGTACAAAGAGCCGTTCATACGCAGTTTTTATTCCTATTCTTCAATAAGGATAGATTTGATCAATGTGATAAATTGTATTATTACTGTCAGGTAAAGGGCGCTCTAAAAGCAAACACTTTGTCTTCTTATCGCACTCAGACTTGTAATACAGGTGAATAGTAATGAGGGGAAATGTGATCACAGGACATCATTCTCTCATCTATTTTCATTCCAATCTTTTCTATGCTGATCGTCTACTCACCGCTAAACTCCTCCAACCAAAACCATGAACACCTACATAGATCTCCAATGTCAGAACACATTGTATTCCATATTTCCCCTCTTTGCTATTAATAGACCACGCCTATGATGGCTCCGAGTTGCTATATTTAAATCTCCCGCCATAATTTAACTGGCCGTTAGGAAGATTCAGCCGCATTATACCGCTAAAGCCGACATTGTAGAAGTTCTATTCATAGATCTGTTCATCTTCCTCCAAATGACGTCACTTGTGTCGGTTTTCAGCTTCAAATTTTTCCACCAAAGCGGTAAAATCCTCGAATATTACTGCCACAAGCCCGCCAAGTAAACCCAATCATTTTTTTTTTTTTTTTTTTTTCCTGTTACCAAGCCCAACGGATCTTCTCAGAGTCACCCACTTATATCTAAGAAGGAGCCGGACATACATGTGTGGGAGATCTGATTGTATATTTAGACACCGAAGATTGCGATCCTGAGAACATATGGAAATGTTTTACATTATTCAATAATCTTCCAATTTCATTTCTGTTTATTCCGTACTAATCTGCCTACAAATAAAGTGTTAAATATATTTCTCGGATAAATGTCTCATCTGATGATCTCAGTGTGGGATTTGGTGTTATAATGGGACTGATTATTTGTCTGTAACGTTTTTCACAATTCAGGCGGGAAGATTTGAAAATGGCTAATTCAGATCTGAGCCAATCAGAATTGTGAGCGGTTTCATTATCAGTCTTCATTGGTCAGCGATGTCTTTAGGAGGAATCCAAATAATTTTTGGAGATTTTTCTCGGTTTTCAGCCCAGAAAACATTTGTTCCGTAGACTTTTCATAGATCTCTATTATAGCAAACATCTAATAGCAGTGCAAAATCAAAACAATAATATTTCTACATATTTCCTGGAATTGAAGGGACGTCCCGGAAAGAGTGATATTTTCTATGAATAATATTCAGTGTCGGATTAGCCGATCTGAGATGACTGAGCAGATACAATGTCTCACTTTTCTTGCTTCTATCCCCCATTGTGTTGCGGAATAAAAGCTCCACGATCTCCCCAGATAAAGGAACAATGTAAGGCGGGAGATTGCGGAGAATCTTTCATTGTAACAATGTAGCAGAAGTGATTAGAGCAGTTGGGTGTGTGCAGTACAAGGCGAGGAATAGGAAATGTATAGAGCCAGAGAGGGGAGACGATCTCTGCAATAAAGAAGGATGAGATTAGAAGGAAGGTTTTATTCATTCCCCTTCCAGTCTGACCGACTTACTTCTCATCTCAAGATTATTAATGATGTTATTTTGAGTTTATTTTCTGTTATCAGGACAGCTAAAACTTGTAAAGGTAATAAATTGTACGATACATGAAGATTGTATGACAGCTCGGTTGTGTAGTATGTGGGTGGCTCTTAGAAGAGCCTTTGTGTGTTGTTGGGGTGATGGGTGGGGGAGGGGTATTACTTGGCGCTGGTGTACTTGGTGACGGCCTTGGTGCCCTCGGAGACGGCGTGCTTGGCCAGCTCTCCGGGCAGGAGGAGGCGGACGGCGGTCTGTATCTCCCGGGAGGTGATGGTGGAGCGCTTGTTGTAATGAGCCAGGCGGGAAGCTTCGCCGGCGATGCGCTCGAAGATGTCATTGACGAAGGAGTTCATGATGCTCATGGCCTTGGAGGAGATGCCGGTGTCGGGGTGGACCTGCTTGAGCACCTTGTAGACGTAGATGGCATAACTCTCCTTCCTGCTCTTCCTCCGCTTCTTGCCGTCCTTCTTCTGGCTCTTGGTCACGGCTTTCTTGGAGCCCTTCTTGGGCGCCGGGGCGGACTTGGCTGGTTCAGGCATGATAAGGGATAAGAAGAATGTTTCCTCCGCTCTGAGAAGAGAAAAGTGTGCTGGCGCCGCCCTCATGTGCTGATTATATAGGCGGTCCTATGCAAATGAGCCTCTATCCTCCTCACTCTTCTATTGGAGGACTCAGTCATGTGATGAGGAGTGACGTCATGATTTCTTTCCTCATTTACTGATTGGTTTAGATACAAACCTAGAGAGCATTGGCTGACTTCAAACGTGGCCAATCATAGGGCGAGACGTCATATCATTCAGAGTATAACAGGAAAGGGAGCGGCTCCAGCCATTCACATCTCTTTGAGAGCTCCAATATCACAGAATCATGTCTGGCCGCGGCAAACAAGGAGGAAAGGTTCGGGCTAAGGCCAAGACCCGATCATCCCGGGCTGGTCTGCAGTTCCCAGTAGTGATGGGAAGTTCGACTCATTGAAGTGAATCGGTTCATTTCGACTCACTCACTGAAATGAACCGATTCATTGAATCGAATCTTCGGTTCACTTGCTGAGTCTACTGACAAGCAGTGAACCGAAGCTCTGACTCGACTCTATACAAATGAGCTGAATCAGAGGAGTGACTCATAGGTTCGGCAGCTCTCTGGGGATGTTTTTTTTTTTTTATTTAACTCCTTGGCTCCTCAGAGCTCTCTCAAGCCTACGGTATGTCAGACACAATACACATTATCAGATTTGCCAGCATTATCATGTTCAGGACTTCAGGTGACAGCTGTATATATTTAAAGCAGGTTTCTGTGCATGTGAACTGCATTCTGATGGGCAAACTTCACAGTTAACATTGCCAGCTATCAGATTTGCACAGTTTTTACAGATTATGCAAAGGAATAACGATCAGATTTTATTACTGTGTGTGGGTACTTCGGCCACAGTAATAAAATTAGATTTTTATTCCTGTGCATAATCTGTAAAAACTGTGCAAATCTGATAGCTGGCAATGTTAGCTGTGAAGTTTGCCCATCAGAATGCAGTTCACATGCACAGAAACCTGCTTTTGATTTATACAGCTGTATGTGCTGCTGATGAACGGTTCTTCTAGTGTACTGAGTTCACAGAGACCGACTCATAGGATTCGATTCTTTAGACTCAGTAACCGCTGCACTGAACCAATCAGTGAAATGATTCGACTCTTCTCACTGAACGGTTCATTACAAGCTTTGTTTCTGGCCACAGATCTTCAGTGTGCTGCCTGGGAGACGCTGATTGGTTAGAGGGAGGAGCTGAGCTCCTCACTCTAGGATCATATTACCAGCAGCCCAGAGCAGCTCTCAGCTCTCCTTCACTTAATACTGAACCGTTTCCTGCCGACTCGTTCAGTAAGAAGAACCGAGTCAACCGGTTCACTGAAAAGAATCGATTCAAAAGAACGATTCGTTCATGAACCGGACATCACTAGTTCCCAGTCGGTCGTGTTCACCGCCTGCTCAGGAAGGGTAACTATGCCGAGCGGGTCGGGGCCGGAGCTCCCGTCTATCTGGCCGCCGTCCTCGAGTATCTCACCGCTGAGATCCTCGAGCTGGCCGGTAACGCCGCCCGCGACAACAAGAAGACCCGCATCATCCCCCGACACCTCCAGCTGGCTGTCCGCAACGACGAGGAGCTCAACAAGCTGCTCGGGGGCGTCACCATCGCCCAGGGAGGAGTCCTGCCCAACATCCAGGCCGTGCTGCTGCCCAAGAAGACCGAGAGCCACAAGGCCGCCAAGACCAAGTAATCCCCAACAATCTCCCTCCTCACCAAACACAAACAAAGGCTCTTCTCAGAGCCACCCACATCTACATACAAAGAGCTGCATACATCTGCATTGTTATTCGGAGATCTGATTGTAACAATGAAAGATTGCATTTATTTTCCACGTAGGAAATAAAATACTTACTATGACTAGAAGGTGTGATTCCCCATGGGGGGGGAACAATGTCTTAGGATGACACGTGGCAGTAATAAGAAATGATGATAGATGTTTATATTGGAACGCTTTCAGTGTCCCTTTATAGAGCAATGTCCTCTCATTACAGGGACTCCTCTTCATTCTCCTCCATCCTTTACTTCTCATCACAAATCATTCTAAAAATAAACAATCCTTCTCTCACCTGAAAAGGAACCCCCCCCCCCCCCCCCCTTCACTCTCACCGCAACACAAATATACATTGTCATGTCATCTCACAGTTCTGATTGCTTCAATCTTCATGTTTCCCGCCACAATTCTCTACACTTCCCATCCTCTCACATCTACCATCACGATAATACAGCAGCTTTCATCAACGGCCCCTTTATTTCACAGTGCAATTCCACAACGATAATCCATACATTGATAAACGTCCGTTTTGTTGTTTTATACTTCAGAGTCCGCCCTGCTGTAGAGATGATTAGAAAGTCACTGAACACGTGACCTCTACTCTGAGAAAGGAGAGAGATCGCACACTTTCTTTGTACGCCTCATAGGAAAGACATTAGTGGCTGGCTGTGGGATCTCCCACAACTCTGATTGGCCAATATTTCAAATTTCACCCGCCTGAATTGTGTAAATCGTTACACAAAAATCCATTTCTTTTATACCGCCAAATCCGACCCTGAATACTGAGATCAGCAGAGGAGAACTTTGATCGGAAAAACAGATCAACACTTTAATTTCAATCAGAATAGAGAGGGGTGACCGGATTATTACTGACCTAAAAATGTCCTTTATTGCAAGTGCTCGGAATCCACCGCTATACACAGAACACGACAGTCACATGACTTCTACCTGTCTTTATGATGAGAAAATAGAGTAATGATCATCTAGAAATGTCACTGAGCGATATTTATTGTCCCCTTATCACACCCCGAATATTTCTATAAAGAAATGTGAGGTGACTGGGAATAATGCCTAAGAAAGGGGTTTATCGGTGTCTCAACAAGCTAGCTGAAAAAGAATAAAGTGATCTAACGATATTGTAAGCGGAGAGAATATAGACACTAGATCGCTTCGATCTGTTGTATTCCAAGTAAAATAAAGTTGTACAATCGGATTAATATGTGTTTAGCTAAAAAGCTTTCATTCCGACGTGCTAAAAGTTGATCTTAGAGAAATGAATGGTTACAGCTCTTTGTATGAGAAGGTGGGTGGCCCTGAGAAGGACCTTTGTTGGGGTGAAGTGGGTAAGCGGTGGATGTTGGGGTTTAGCCTCCGAATCCGTAGAGAGTGCGGCCCTGGCGTTTTAGGGCATAGACGACATCCATGGCGGTGACGGTCTTCCTCTTGGCGTGCTCGGTGTAGGTGACGGCATCGCGGATGACATTCTCCAGGAAAACTTTGAGCACTCCGCGGGTCTCCTCATAGATGAGACCGGAGATGCGCTTGACACCCCCTCTGCGGGCCAAACGTCGGATGGCGGGTTTGGTGATGCCCTGGATGTTGTCCCTGAGCACCTTCCTGTGGCGCTTAGCGCCTCCTTTCCCCAGACCCTTTCCTCCTTTACCGCGACCAGACATCTCCAAGCTCTAAGTGTATCAGACGAATGTGAAGGAAAAGCACCCAGCTTCGCTTTATATGCAGCATAGGCGGACCTGATGGAGAATAAAGGGGAGGGGTTGGAGGAGGGCGCGTCCTGACGTCACAATAAGTCCGCCTCTCTGTGCTCTCAATCATCCAATCCTCAGCAGTTCCGTGATTTGAATTTCCCGCTCGATGATGCTCTTTGTTCAATAGAAAGAACAACATTTCACTCCTTTTGGGTGACCATTGGATGTTACCTGATCATCATTACTGGTGAGGTCATGTCTCTGACGTCACCCAGGATCCTCCAAATAAATGTCCTCACTACATACACAGACATCGGAATATTCACATTCAGTGAATAAAATATAATAGTATCCTAATATAAAAAAAGAATATATAAAATAATATATTATGAAGTACATAGAAATCGCAAAAATACCATAAAATGCAGCATTTGTAACACCCCCACCCCACCCAAAACGAGACATAATACCTCCCAGCTTTTAGTAGAGTGCAGATCTCCTAGATAAATGACCCCAACCGGAAAAAAAGAAAGAAGAATACCAGAGATGTGAGCGCACTCAAATGTCCATACAACTGCCCTCCCCCTTTTTTTCCATCAATATGGAAACTAAAATTCTTCTAGCCACCCCAACATTTAGACAATTGTCTTATGAAGAATTATCAGTTTTCCAATATTTTCTAGAAATCCATTTCCTTCCCAATAATTATCACAATCGTTTAGCCGACTTTTTATTACATATTTTGACCAGAGAAGACTTCATAGTCCATTAACGCTTCCTGCATATAAAGTTCTCCCCTCAATCCATCCTCCTGTTTATAACAGATGTTCCAACACCTTTCACGGGTGACCTTCCTATCCAGATTACTATATAAAGTCCCCACAATGAACGCTCGGCTCTGGGTTCCTTCAGGTCATAGATAGATTGGGACATCTAGAACCCTTTGCTGATCTCTCACAAGTCATGTTCCCCCAGAGTCCTGAAACAGATGAGATGTCACACATTGTATTATGTCTCCAGAATCCCGGATCTCTCATCATCTTCTATTAGAATGGGATAGGACCCGGCACAGCTGCTGCACATAACCAGAGGGGTACACACCAATTCCATCCCTCAGTGCTCATACACCAACCAATCTCACCCCATCATTGCACTGTATCAGTTAATGTGTTATTCTGCAGCAATACACCCTGGATCAAACATGCCCCATTCTCAGCAATCACATCTTTTAGCCTACTTGTTTAATTAGAGGTGTACCACCGTATAGACAAATGGATCATTCATTACAGATCGATCTTAGATCCACATAAGATGATAGATAGAATAGATAGATAGATAGATAGATAGATAGATAGATAGATAGATAGATAGATAGATAGATAGATAGATAGATAGATAGATAGATAGATAGATATACCGAAAATCTATCTATCTATGTGTGAAAGGTGCAGTAGCGGCACACCTATTATAATGATTACACAGGGATTTGATTGAAAGGGGAATGGGATTTCAGCAATAGGTGTTAGGGTTTAATACTGATCCACATGGGACATCTAGAAATAATGATCGCACCGAGCGATCCCTCATCTGCCGACTTCTAAAGGTTTTATCTGACACAAAAAAAAAAAAAAACATGCAAAATAATCCGATAAATTTTGCAGTCTGGATGCCATTTCCTCAGATCTTCAGCTATGAATTGTAATTCTGTTATCAAACTGCACACACTAATCCGTTTTATTCTGTTCCTATGGATTCGGAAAGGAAGCCATGAAATTACATTGTATCTCTTCACAGATCCCCGCACGGAAGTCATTCCTCTTTTTACCAGCAGGTGTCAGTGTTTCTCCTCCATAGAGAATACATTGGAGCAGTTTAGTTCAATTTCATTCAAATGGTTCTGATAGAAAACTTCCTGAGCGCAGATCCATCTGGAAACAATGACACCGACTGATCCCAGATCTGCCCGGAGCAGGGAGGGCAATGCTGGGGGGACGATTCATTGTCTGCTCAGCGATCTGTCCCTCCATGTTAGTACAGAATTGTGCTGGATGGAACAAGCTGTGCAAGTCAACTTTCTACTTGTTATTCAGAACGGAATAATCAGATCAGTGAGATCGGAGGAGGATTTTCTGTCATCTCTTTTACTGCATTATGGAGAAAAACTGTCCAATCTCAGATCTTCTAATTCTTACACCGATTAGGAATCTCCGATCTTTTTTATTTTATATCATATTTCTGATGAATATTTTCTCATTTGGCAGGAAGGAAAACTGATAGAAAGGATCCTCAGACATTCAATACTCCGAAGAGAATTTCATTTACTTTGTAACTAGAAACCAGCAAAATGTTTACAATGTTTCTAAGAGGGGACAGATCTGCTTCTTCAGACATGAAATATTTCTGTTATTGATTCATTGTACATATCTGGCAGTGCCATGATTTCTACCAGTCCTTTCACTTTTTTCTTATTCTAGTTTTAATATGAGGAAATCTGTAACCGCTACATGTCTGATAGAGGTCAGTCCCATGATCCTACACAGATCTGATAATGAAACATGGAATCCTTTATTTCCCATCATATAGAAAGGTAGAGATCTACCGCCAGTCCATTCTCACAGTCTATAATTCCTAAATCTATAAGGAGTCTCTAATCTTTGAATATAAAGATATTTCTGATGAATGTTTTCTCTTTTTGGTAATAGAGAGCGCTTGTATGATGTAGAGGAACTCCCCTCCCCCATCCCACACAAAGAAGACATCTCTACTTACGAAGATAACGTGCAGATTTTGGTGGGCATTTTAAAAATGCCGCTTTTTTTTTTAAGTAAACCAATCATGAAAAGGGCTGTGCTTTAATTGTCCAATCGGAAGGCAGTGAAGTGTATAAATCGCTCCGCAGAGCGGCAATGAGTCACATTCACTGTTTCAGCAGAGAGTTGAGTAAAGATGGCGAGAACCAAGCAGACCGCCCGGAAGTCCACCGGAGGGAAAGCTCCCCGCAAGCAGCTGGCCACCAAAGCCGCCCGCAAGAGCGCCCCGGCCACCGGCGGAGTCAAGAAGCCTCACCGCTACAGGCCCGGCACCGTGGCTCTCCGAGAGATCCGCCGCTACCAGAAATCCACCGAGCTGCTCATCCGCAAACTGCCCTTCCAGCGCCTCGTCCGAGAGATCGCCCAGGACTTCAAGACCGACCTGCGCTTCCAGAGCTCCGCCGTCATGGCTCTGCAAGAGGCTTCCGAGGCTTATCTCGTCGGACTCTTCGAGGACACCAACCTGTGCGCCATCCACGCCAAGAGGGTCACCATCATGCCCAAAGACATCCAGCTGGCACGCCGCATCCGCGGAGAGAGGGCATAGAGGGGGAGCGGAACCACCACCCCTACTACTACTCCCATCATCCCAACACAAAGGCTCTTTTCAGAGCCACCACATCCTCCTATATACAGAGCTCTATATATCTATTACCCCGACTACAGGGCGAATACAAACCACTTGCATTACACTTTTATTTATATATATATAAAATTATTTTCAGATGAATGTATGGATCGGTTCCTCGTGCTGTAATAGAATTCTAGTGATGAGTTTTTGTACAATGATCACACCGAGCCAATTTACCCCGCCGGGGAGATCTCCGCTTCCCTCTCTTTTCTTCTCCCAACTCCAGTCTGCAAATTCTCATCTTATCCACTGAAGAGAGAAGCTTCGCTGCATTCCTTTCTCCTTTTATCTAGACCCTGTATTACTTTTATATCCGTTCAATGATAATAGTTTTCAACTGATAGAATTGTAGCCGATTTGTCGGAGACATATTTCTAGAAGCAAAATTCGCCTTTAAAAAGTACAAAAGTTCGATGGGGGGTTCGGTATTTATTCATTAGTGCAATTATTTCCATCATCAATCCATCACAAAGTAACAACTCATACCTTTTATGAACAATCTATACTTGGAGAATCTCCTCTGCTTTTTCTCTAACCCAATACAATAATTCCCGGATAGAGAGGGGGAGGGGAACACAGCTACACACTGACTTCCCATCCACCATTTCTGTGTCTCATTTTTACACCTAACAATAATTTCATCAGATTTTCTAGATACTTCTATCGGTTTTCTCTTGGCAAAGATAGAGATGTGGTGATTGATCAGCTGAAGAGAAAATATTGGGGGAATAAACCGGCGTCCACATGGGGGTGTCACTAGGGAAGGGGCAGTCATGTCCTCTACTAGCACTGTGTAATGAGAGGAGATCAGAGCCGGCCGGGGCTGCACACATGGAGAGACTGGAAGGAAGAATATATCCCATATTGTATAGAAAACAAATCATTGCTGGGGAGAATCCGGGGAACTCCCCTGGAACCCCTTTGTTCCCATTATTAGTTTATTTATTCCCAATCTCCCCTCTGGGAGGGAACTGTTACATTAATCAAAGCTGTGAGATTTTGGCGGCCAATTTGAAAATGTCCCGCTGCACCAATCGGTTGCTTGTGCTTCATTTGTCTACCAATGAGAGCTTTTAGAGAAAACTGCCGAATGATCGTTTTCTAGATGTGACACCGGGGATTGCATAACCGATATCGATGCACACACGATGCGTTCGGATCTCCCGCTGTATGAATGTATGATGGAATTGTTCTATAGAGGGGATTGTGTAGGGTTGCGATGTGTGAGGAGGAGGTAGGTGGGTGGCTGTGAGAAGATGAGGTGTAAGTAGTCAGTGTAGAATGTGATGAGGATGTGGAGGTAGGAGGTATAATGAGGCTCCTGGTCGGTGTTCGGTATGTAGAGCTCTGTTAGGAGGAGGTGGGTGGCTCTGAGAAGAGCCTTTGGGGGGTGTAGTTGAAGGAGTCCTCCGGCTGCTGCTTGGATTTATTTCTTCTTCGGAGCGGCCTCCTTGGGCTTGGCTGCTGCCTTGGGTTTTGCCGCCTTCTTAGCCGGACTCTTGGCGGCTTTTTTGGGCTTGGCTGCAGCTTTGGGCTTCTTGGGGCTCTTTGTCACCTTCTTGGCAGCTGCAGCCTTTGCCGGTTTCTTGGCCGCTTTGCTGGCTGCCTTCTTGGGGGATTTTACTGCCTTCTTGGGGGACTTTACTGCCTTCTTGGGGGACTTGGCCGCCGGTTTCTTAGGGGACTTGGCTGGCTTTTTGGCCGCAGCTGCTGGCTTCTTTTTGGGGGCTTTCTTGGCCTTGTCACCCTCTTGCTGCTTCTTGTTGATCTTGAAGGATCCGGAGGCGCCATGTCCTTTCACCTGGACGAGGCTCCCCTTAGTCACCAGCGCCCTGATGGCGACCTTGAGGCGGTTGTTGTTCTTCTCCACATCGTATCCTGAGGCGGCCAGGAGCTTCTTGAGGGCGGCCAGGGAGACCCCGCTGCGCTCTTTGGAAGCGGCCACGGCTGTGACGATGAGCTCGGACACGCTGGGACTGGACGGCTTCTTGCTGCCTTTCTTGGCTCCTCCGGCTGCCGCCTTCTTAGCCGGCTTCTTCTTGGCGGCGGGCTCCGCTGGAGGAGCGGCGGCTGGGGCGCTCTCAGTCTCAGTCATGATTCTAGAAAGTCTATTGGACAGATAAACTTCCCCACTCACCTCTTCTGGGATTATATAGTTAAACGTCCTGCACTGCTATTGGTCGGTACACAACAAGCCTCACGCTCTGCTATTGGTTACACATCAGACACGCCCACTCAGTATCATGGAGTAGTTGGAGAATCTTCTCTCTCTTGTTGTGTTTCCCCGGTAGATAGAAAACCGACTTTTATCTGAAATAGAACGCTGCCCGATCTTCATCGGGGACCCGATCTGCTCACTGGACTGTCACTTATCGGGGGTCACTTACAGCTGTCAGGAGCTGCTGAGGAGGCTGAACACAGAGGCTGCAAAAACCTCCATCATCCTGAGTGTGTGTCCCATTCTTCCTTCTATCTTCTTTTCTACACAGAAAACAATCTTCTCACATCTCCCTCTAGAATGATCTTCACATTAGATGAGTGAAGAGTGACCATCAGGAAACATTTCCCTCTAATACAGAACTCTGCTCATCTATAGCTGAGTAGAAGGAACCTGGAAGAAAAACATCAGCCGGTGACATGAGATCCTTGTGTGATGGGAGAGATTGTTATACATACAAATGTCTCAGCTGATTACACAATGTCATGTTTAATATGCAATGTATCATTATCTGCTCACCATGATAAACATGTTTTTATACTCTGAGTATGTTTATTGTCCGATATTGCTGCAAATCTATACTGGCGGCTACTCAGGTATAATGTTTGTTTTATATCCTTGTATCTAGAATATCATTTGTTAATTTGGCGTTTAAAGAGCCAATCCATCAACATTTGAATTCACAAAATATTATTTCAGTAATAAGAACTTTGCTGCAAATCATTTTTTTTTTCCTTTCAAAAACTCCCTCCCACCCCTCCCTCTCAGGCCTTTACCTCCAGACACAAAGTCAGACCTTCACCCTCCCCTTCCCTCTGATCACCTGATTTGGGGGAAAAAAAAAAAAAAGAAATCCATCATTAGGAATATTAGGTAAATTATAGATATATATTGAGTTTTGAGTAAAGAAGAGTATAATTGGACAGGATGTTACTGCTCTCTGTGCCCAATTACAGACATTTACTTTCTCATCTTTGTTCCATTTATATCAGGTAGAGTGAAAGCAAGGGAATTCTCCAAATGTGGTCACCAGAATATGACCATATAGAGGTTAAGAAGTCACCCCGGTCAAGCTGTTCGCGAAGATTCTGGCTAACAGGCTACTCCCGCTCCTACCCAAAGGGATCCATAGAGACCAGGTTGGCTTTGTCCCGGGCCGCGAGGCTCGGGATAACACCATCAAAGCGCTTAATCTGCACCATGTCCTCTCTACCACTAACCAGAAGGGGTTCCTGCTTTCCCTGGACGCTGAGAAGGCATTCGACAGGGTGTCGTGGGATTTCATGGCAGCGACGCTCTCCGCCTGGGGACTAGGTCCCCGGTACCTTGGATATGTCATGGCAATGTATGCTAAGCCACAGGCACGGGTACGTGTTAACGACACTCTGTCGAGTGCCTTCCATATCTCCAATGGTACTAGACAAGGGTGCCCTTTGTCTCCCTTGATTTTTATCATGACACTGGAACCCCTTCTCCACAAGATTAGACAAACCGACACAGTCCACGGGGTTCGCTTCGCTGACGGAACATACAAGATCGCCGCTTATGCAGACGACCTACTGTTGTTTCTCACCGACCCCATCACGACTCTGCCTGCACTCCTCAAAGTGTTCGACAAGTACGCTTCTCTTTCCAACTTTCGGATTAATTTCTCCAAGTCCTTCGCGCTGAATGTCACCCTACCCCAATCGGAAGTCAAGCGCTGTCAGGCGAATTTCCGATTTGCGTGGAAATCGGACTCCATCACTTACCTGGGCATCTAAATTCCATCTAATCTCCAACACCTATTCGATCGTAACTTTCTACAGCTCATTGCACAAATATCGAAAGATCTCCGGTCCTGGTCCAAGCTGCAGCTGCCCTGGTTCGGCAGGGCGGCTGTCCTAAAGATGAATGTTCTACCCCGCCTCCTCTATGTCCTCCAAACGATCCCCATATTGCTCCCCCCATCCTTCTTCAAAACCTACCGTCGTATCAGCACTGCCTTTTTGTGGGGGGGACAAACAGCCCCGCATCTCTAATAAAATTCTCACGAGGCCAAAATCTAAAGGAGGTATTGGCCTTCCTGACCTGTATAACTATTACGCCGCCTGTCACCTTACTAGAATAGCAGATTGGAACATACATGAGCTTCATAAAGATTGGGTTTCCATAGAGAAGGGCTTTACTTCTCTGGATCTCCACTCATCTCCGTGGCTCCAAGACGCACACATCCCCCCTGCTCTTAAACTTCACCCCCTTATTGGTCCCTCTCTGAAAGTCTTCCGGTCAGTTACCGTGTCTCGCTCTATCTCCACGGTTCCTGGTCCTATGACTCCTGTACGCTTGAATCCCGACTTCCCTCCTGGCATGCAGCGTACTTACCTGACCTCTCCACCATCTTTGGGACAACGACGCACCTCTCTCCATATCCTCCATCTCTGAAAAGTCCGGCATGGGGGGGCGTGTCCGGAAGGGAACCAAGACGGACGTGTGGAACAGGAGCTCCGCCGGTTCCACACTCTAATCAACAGCAATCCTCCGTCTTGGCTGCATCTGGGGGGCTGTCATCCCCCACAGAGCTTCCCCAACCCTGTTGGACACTATCTGGCCAAAAATTTGTGAATTTAAACCAGCGGGGGCGGATCGGCGGTTGCGGCCTAGTCGCGACCTGAAGCCGGGGCCTCGATTAGCGCGGCATCCGGCCGCGGACGTCCGAGAAGCGGCTGGCCCGGTAGCTTCCCTCAAGGAATCGCCAGCCACCAAGCACCCCTAGGCCCTAAGGGTCCTGCCTGGCCTAAAATCCTCCCGAACGGACTCCCAGGAGCGGATCGGCGGTTGCGGCCTGGTCGGGCCCAGAAGCCGGGGTCTCGATTAGAGCGGCATCCGGCCGCGGACCTCCACAGAACAGCAGCCAGCCGAGGTAGGGGAATTGGTGAGGCCTCCTCTTTCATATACCCTAGGCTACCCCAAGACACCACCAAAGGCCAGCCAGCCGATGCAACCTCCGCCCCACCCATGACACTGAACATTACCCAGGGGATGGAGCTCTCCAAGATGGCCGACTAGGCCCGGAGCTGCGTGGCACCCCGACATTGTCTCCCGCCCCAAGCCGGTGACCAACCACTCCCAGCGCCGAGAAACGCAGGATCGGCAGCCCCTAGACTTAAGGCCCCAGTACGTGTCCCATAACCGGGCCAAGAGGGACCTCAGACCACAGTACCAGGCAGCGATAACGGAGACCGCTCCTCTCAAGATGGCGGATCCGGCGCCTCAGATGACAGACATGGAGGAGGGAGATCCGACTCCGGCCGTCCCGACCACAGAAGGCTTTCAGCACCTCACTCCACGGGGCACAGTGAGTACACACTTGCTCCTCACCCCATCCCCAGCATCTACAGAATCCCTGTTGGGACGGATGGCGGAAGAATACTCACTGTCCCCGGCCTGTGCCTCACCCACTGCGCGCCAGGACCGCCCCGGCCTGTGTGACGCTGCCGGGCCTGCATCCCCACTGCCAGATGATATCCTCTCCAGGATGGCGGCCCTTCTGGATTCAGGATTAGCTCAGGTAGCTTTCAAAATCACTTCTGACCTTAGGGTAGACCTCCAGAACCTGGGGTCGCGCATGGAGCTGATTGAAAACAAATTAGACATGACTGTAGCTAAGACCAACCAGCATACCGGTCTGATCCAAACACTCCAAGAACAATTGGACTCTGCCTTATTCAAAGTTGAGGACTTGGAAAACAGATCGCGTAGGGAAAATTTTAGACTGAGGGGTCTTCCCGACACGGTCACTGACATTCCCGCAGCTATTCACAGCCTGATCAAGGACCTTATTCCGGGGATCCCGGACCACAAGCTAGAACTGGACAGAGCCCACAGGGCCCTAGGCCCCCCCAGAAAGGACGGCAGCCCTAAAGATGTGGTTGTTAAACCACACTTCTACTCGGTGAAGGAGGAGATCATCAAGAGGGCCAGGAATGCCCCTCAGCTCACCTGCATGGGTCATCCAGTCCAAATCTTTACGGATCTAGCCCCATCCACTATTCAAAGACAAAGAGCACTGAAACCATTGCTAACCGTCCTCTCGCAAAAAGAAATAAAGTACTGGTGGGCCTTCCCATTTGCTCTTAAGTTCTCCCACAAGAACAAAACCCACTCCTTTTCCAGTCTTCATGAGGGTGAAAGGCTACTCCTTCACCTTAATCTTCTACCACAGCCGCCGGAACAACAGAGTCCATCCACCAGCTCAAGCTCATCTAAGCGCCCGATCCCGACGAGCCCTCTGACACCTGTGTGGACCCAGGCCAAGTTCAAACGCTCCAAAGACTGTAATCCTCCATGATCTCCCCAGCTACTCCTCAACATCTTCCATCCACGAGGACGTGGTTCTCTACAGTTACTTCTCTCTGAAGTTTGTTATCATTCAGGTCCCACCTGAATTCCCAATTAGTCAATTGACTTGCTATACCGGTTATCTTGCCCGCCCTTTTTTTTTTTTTTTTTTTTCCCCTTCCTTTTGGAAACAGACTCCTGTTTTTGGACTTCTTTTTTCCCTTGGTCACAAATTTTTATGAGGGGCCGGGAACGTCTAATGTTCCCGTCGAGTTTCTTACTACCTTTTAACATTTTCGCAGTAACCATATTTTTGGCTAAGCCGTTATTGTTTTCATTCCAGGCTTGTTATAAGTTTGTACTGCCTTCAAGTTCACTTTAATGTAATGTTGGTCACCTTGCATGCATACTTTGGTATTATTTTTCTTTTTCAGCATGTTTCAGATGGGCGGGAGCCCTGTCGGGGTGGTCTCGTGCCGCCTCCACCTGTCGCCGGGAGATTCCCTTTATTGGTTGTCTCCTGCGTGACAGCTCCCCGTCACCCAGGACTGGGTGTCGGGCACTTTTCTATGCCTCGGAGCGGATTGATGCAGACCACAATCCGCTCACTCAGGTCCTTTTTGGACGATGGTCTGCCACCTCTACTTTCACTTTTCCACTTTTTTCTCATCTCCCTCTTCCCTTCTTCCATTGCAGCCGAGCTCCGGAGGGATGGGCCAACATCTTTCAACATCCCTAAAGCTACTCCGTTTCGGATTCCCAATGTCTCTCATGTTGTGGACACACTGGGGGTAAGTGGTTTACTGTTCCATGGGCTTCCTTCCTCCAAACAGGATGTCTTCTTCTAAGGTTCCCGCTCCACGTCTCCGCATAGCCACTCATAACGCTCAGGGTCTTAATTCCCCTGTGAAACGCAGGAAAGCGTTCCAGGAAATGCATCACAGGAAAATTGATGTTCTTATGCTTCAGGAAACGCACTTCCCGAAGACGTATAGACCCAAATTCCTCCATGCCAAGTTTCCCACATTCTTCTTAGCAAATGCAAACAACAAAACACGCGGCGTGGCTGTTTTATTCGCTAAATCTTGTAGATTCAACCTGATCTCGGAATTTGCAGATGCGGACGGTAGATTTCTGCTTGTTAAAGGCACGATCGACGGGCAACTATTCTCTTTTGTATCTTATTACGCCCCTAATCTCAATCAGGTTAAATTTTTTCAATCCATGTTCCAACGGCTCCTCCCACATCTAGAGGGCCACTTAATCTTTGGTGGTGACTCCAACACGGCCTTTGACTTTAGCTTGGACAAGTCCAGACCGCCAGGTTCCCAGTCACTAAGACCCCCAACACATAGTGTGAAACTGGCAAAATTGCTTAACCAAACGGGATTGATAGATTGCTGGAGGGAAATGAATCCCACGACCAAAGACTATACTCACTTCTCCCATCCACACCAGACGTATGCGCGTATTGATCACATCCTTGTATCCTCTTCTATTCTCCCGTATGTTCAGTCCGCTTCCATTAAAGACACGGTCTGGTCGGACCACTCGATGGTGGCGGCCACGATAACTCGACCCCACACCACTAATACAGCCTTCCACTGGAAACTCAACGAATCTCTACTTAGCGAACCTTGCAGAGTCTCAGAGATTGAAAAGTCGCTCTCTGAATATTTTCTTCTTAACGACACAGGAGATGTTTCCCCAGAGGTTATTTGGGCGGCTCACAAATCCACTATTAGGGGTAAACTAATTCAAATGTCTTCCAAACTTAAACGAGATAGACGGGCTCATATCGCTAAATTGGAACAAGAGTACTCTACCCTTCTCTCCAATCACAAAGCTGATCCTACCTTGGTCTCATTGCGCGTCTTAGACGAAGCTAGAGCTACTCTTAACCTGGCTCTCACCGGCTCGGCCGAAAAGTACCTGAGATGGCAGGGAGCCAAATTTTACCATCATAAGGATAAAATAGGTTCCATGCTAGCCTCTAAACTGCGTCCCCAATTTCGCTCGATCCACATTCCTAAATTTTCTATTGCGGGGGGCCAGAAATCACAGAATCCCAAACGCATACTGCCGGCCTTTGCGGATTTCTTCAAAAAACTATATACTTCTGACAGAACAGAGGCTGACCCTGATTTAGAAAGTTTCCTCTGTGATCTCCGTATCCCTGCCATTGCCACCGAACATAAAGATTTACTAGATGCACCCTTCACGGAGGCGGAGATTGCATTGGTGATTAAATCACTTAAGCTGGGCTCGGCTCCTGGTCCGGATGGGTTTTCTAATATCTACTATAAAACCTTCCGAGAATCTTTAACTCCTCACCTGGCCAGGTACTTCAACATGATTCATTCAGGCAACCCGCTGGATAAAGATAGTAACTCAGCCTTCATCTCAGTGCTCCCCAAGCCCGACACAGATCCTGGAGAGGTGAGCAATTACAGACCGATATCATTGATCAACAATGACTTGAAAATACTAACCAAAATTTTAGCTAATAGGATGGCTTCTTTTATCACAACGTACATTCACAAGGACCAGGTTGGCTTTATGCCAGGCAGGCAAGGCCCGGATCAAATTAGAAGGGCGATAGACATTGTCTCCCTACTTGGATCAGGCTGGGACGGCTTGGGGAGTCAGGAAGGACTCCTTCTTTCAGTGGACCTACAGAAGGCATTCGACTCAGTCGAGTGGCCTTACCTCTTTGCGATACTGTCCAAATGGGGCTTTGGTCCCAAATTCATGGGTATCATGCACTCCCTGTATTCTACACCCACAGCCAAGATTAGGTACCAGGGGTTCTACTCTGACCCCTTCCCTATTTCCAAAGGCACGAGACAGGGATGTCCCCTCTCACCATTACTTTTTGCAATAGCAATAGAAACTTTGGCGTTGGCTATCCGAGCGGATCCCAACATCAAAGGGGTTTCCTGCGGACCCTCAGAACATAAGTGTGCTCTTTTCGCAGATGACCTCTTGCTATTCGTTACGTCTCCCACTACTTCTCTTCTGAACATTTGTTCCTTATTAGACAAATTTGCAAAAATCTCAGGCCTACGGGTGAACTTCGCGAAATCTTCCATCCTTAATGTATCCATCAATCCCCAAGAAGCTCTTCGACTCCAGCCCTCATTTAAGTTTAAGTGGAGCAACTCTCACATTAAATATTTAGGCATAAATTTACCTTCCAGAATTGAACTCCTTCACAAATTGAACTACACAGCAATCTATCAATCCCTGAGGAGGGACTTGACGGACTGGTCTTCCTATAACCTATCCTGGCTTGGCAGAATTAACTCAATTAAGATGAATGTACTCCCCAGACTTCTGTACCTATTTAGAGCTTTACCTGTTCCCATAATCAGGGACCAGCTCAAAAAATTTCAAAACACAGTAATTAAATTTATCTGGGGCAAAACGGGGCATAGGCTGCACCGCAAAGTTTTGTTCCGGCCTAGGAAACAAGGGGGTTTGGGCGTACCAAATTTTTGGGCTTATTACCGGGCGGCGAGGCTAGCGCAACTTTCAATAGTATATTCCCGATACGAAAAACCGGACTGGGTTCAAATGGAGAGGCAGACGGTCCCGACATACACTCTGGACTTCCTCCTCTGGGCCTCCCCTAGACAAAGACCACCCATACTGTCCCCCACACTCTCAGCGTCTTTTGCACTCTGGGATTCTCTGCGAACCCTGCCGGCTCTGACATCCTCTCTCCAACCGCTCTCACATATATTCAACAATCCACAATTCCCTCCGGGCCTGAACATCAAAGCATTTCAATGGTGGCTCGACAAAGGCCTCTACCGCATAGGGCAGTTTTTCACCACTACTGGCCCATACACTCTGAAACATTGTCACGATAAACTGCAGATGCCCACCTCGGAAGCATATAGGTTTCTGCAAATTTCTAATTTTCTGCGCTCGATCTCTACAGGGATGACTCCCCCATTTACTTTCACGGCCTATGAGACGTGGTGCGGAAACTCAGCGGCACAAAGGGGTGGCATATCTCTGATATACTTAGCATTAATGTCGGAAGACTCCAAACTACCCTACATGGAAGCATGGGAAAGGGATCTGGCGGAGGCGTGGGGGGTGGAGGAGTGGGGAAACATGTTTTTCCGCTCTTTCAGGGGCATCAGAAACATATCCTTGATAGAAGCAAATATAAAAGTTTTAACTCGCTGGTACTTAGTACCCGCGCGAGTCCATAAAATGTTTCCCTCCTCCTCTCCACTATGTTTCCGAGGATGCCGGGTTCCTGGCGACATGCTCCACGTGTGGTGGGATTGCCCGAGGTTACGGAGCACATGGAATAGTGTACACCACATGATATTCAAAGTCACCGAACTTAGAATCCCCAGACGAGCGGCTTATGCCCTGCTGGGATCTAGAGTGCCCAAGATTTCTAAACACCTGCAACAACTAATATTTTTTATTTTTCTGGGCACAAAAATGACTATTGCCGCAGCCTGGAAGCAACGAAAGGTGCCCATGAGACAAATCAGAAACAAAATCACGTGGATTATGTCCCAAGAAAAGATGGTGGCATCCCTGACAGACACGGTAACTACGTTTGAAAAGATTTGGGAACCATGGGCTGCTTATGTGGGAATATCCCTTGTTCCGGGATTGACTTAGGCCATGAGGTTGGGGCGTGCCTCTCTGGAGTTCGGCTGCTTCCCCCTCCCCCCTTTTCTCTCTTCCTTTTTCTACTTCCCTCACCTTCCCTTTCTAGCTTCACTCTCTCTGTTCTTTTCTTCTTCCTTATGTTCAGCAGTCTGGGTCAGTTTTATCTTAGATAGGTCCAAATTTGTACTATATTTCTATGCAGTCCTTGACCCACCCGACGATGCTGTAGATTCCTCCCACCTACTCAGCTATGAGGGAGCTTGGACTCTTTAGCCATAACTTAGACTGTAATTACTCTATGCAGTCAGTCCTTCTCCTTATTGTTAACTTAATTGGTGCGTACTTGGTATCACAGCTCCCAGATACATCTCTGTTGTATTTCTCACTCTAGCCTCATCTACGCATTGTCATCAATGTTGGATCTGCTTTATTGTACAACAATCTTATGTAACCCAGATTGCAAATGTTTCGATTGTTATCTTCTTTATGTTCTTGCTTTTGCATTATTAAAATAAAATATTTGAGAGAAAAGTCCGGCATGCCCCCCTTACTTCCCTGGTCACACTTGCTCCTCCAGCAGTACCTCAAGTCTCTTTCTCGCATATGCCCCTCCTTGTCCTCCTTGACCCCGTTCGACTCCCTGTGCCAACGGGAAGGTCCGATCCGCAGACTCCTTTCCACCATCCACTCCTTCTTGCTAAATGAGCCCGAGCAGAGGAAGCTCAAGCGCTGCGAGGATTGGGAAGCGGAGCTGGCAGTTACTTTCACCCCAGAAGACTGGGACCTTATCCATACCAACAACCACAAATATTCACTTAATGTCACCACGCAGGAAAGCGGTTACAAACCCGTTAGCCGCTGGTACTACACCCCCACTAGATTACATAAGCTTTTCCCTTCCACCTCACAGATCTGCTGGAGGTGTAACGCTGAACCTGGTACGCTCCTCCACATCTTCTGGACCTGCCCTTGCCTCACTGCCTTCTGGGAGGAAGTTCATAGGATTGTGACGCAAGTGACCACAGCAGACGTCGCCTTCACTCCTGCCCAATACCTTTTGCACCACTCCTCTACTTCCAGCAGGACTTACTCTAAATCCCTGGCGATTCTCATGGTGAACGCCGCCAGGCAGTGCATCCCGGCACTTTGGAAGACCACGCACGTGCCTACCGCCAAGCAGTGTTTCCAGCGCCTCTCAAAGGTAGCGGAGATGGAAGAGCTTATTGCCATCACAAGAGATGCTCCTTCCAAACATCACAAAAATGGGCATGCTGGATTTACTATACTTCTACACCTGAATACTCCCGACTCTGTCAGTAAAGACCCTGTGGTACTATTCTCGCTGACCCCTCCGGTACACCGTTCTTTATGCTTATCATTATTTCCGCCCCCCCCCCCCTTATTTATTTTTTTTTTTTCTTCCTTCCCCTCCCTCTCTTCCCCCCTTCCCCTGTCAACTCTTCCTCCACTCCTTCCTCCCCCCGCCCCCTTCCCCTCCTCGTCCTCCGCTGGAAGCTTCGTTGTCTCTGGGCGGGCCCGGACATCTAGCTCCCCCCCTTCTCTGCACGACTTAGTGGCTTTTTCGTCATTCCCCCTCCCAGGCGACTCCCCTGTCTCCCGTCCCTGGGTTTTGATCACCCAGGCTATGGGCCTCGACACGGACCTGCCCGACTTGACTGCTTTGTTCTCCTGATGGTTCGCTTCCCCTTTTGTGTCTAGTTCTTTTACTTCTACTTTCACCACCGTTTCTTTCCACTTCAGATCCCTGTTCGACTAGATGCGATTCACAGGGTGGAGTTGTCCCAGTTCCCCTTGGTTGTTAATGATGTTTGTTCTATGCAATTATGTACTGTTACTTTTGCCAACGTTGGCTGATTGTACGTTTGTAACTCTACATTTTTGTGTACAATACTGTACTGTTTCTTTTGCCAACTTTGGCTGATTGTAAGTTTGTAACTTTATATTTTTATGAACCAATAAAATATTTGGAAAAAAAAAAAAAAAAAGAAGTCACCCCGGAGGACCTCACCTCTTTGAAAATGTCATCTGCCCCCTCCATTCCAAATAGCACCTCTCTTCTAGTGTTAATGAATTCCACCTAATCCGGAAAATATACAGCGCTAAGAAAAAAAAAAAAAAAAAAACTATTGATGATCCTAATCACATCAAAAGTTCATGTATCTCATAATTCATCAAATCTCCAAATTTACAGTGAAAGGAAAATATAGTCAAATAAGTCCTAACACAATAAATCTGAGCGATTAATCTTCTTCATCCGCCTGTGCATAAATATATCAGATTATTATTTTTCTTCTTCCCAAACAAGTGTAACGAACTCCAACTGTACCCCCCCCCCCCTCCTGTGGACATACACTCACCGATATTTATCGGCATCGAGGAATCCCAGGGACGAGCTCAGCCCATCAGCTGTCAGATCCTCCTGGTGACTTGTATGCTTCGGATGAAATTAAATCCTCCAGCAAGTATCCAAATTCTCCATAAACAGCTACATAGTGTGATTCCATCAAAGGAGGAAATGTATTATAAAGTAGCTATACTGCCATAAACAAATACAAAGTTTGATAAAGGTCCCCCTGACGACCGCCTTATGTGCTCTCCAAAGGAGGAAAGGATCGTCGCCAGAGGAAGCGTTATCCAAAAAATAGTTTTCCAAACATGGAGTTATCTCCTGTGTACAGGATTTTGCAGAAGTTTTGTGTTCATTCTCCAAGTAAAAGTATTTTTAAATACAACAAATTGTGCCAAATTGTTGAGAAGGGAGTCCCTGTCCCCAGGGGAGAAGGGGTCCCCGTCCCCAGGGCAGAAGGGGTCCCTGTCCCCAGAAAAGAAGGAGTCCCTGTTCCCAGAGGAGAAGGGGTCCCTGTCCCCAGAAAAGAAGGGGTCCCTGTCCCAAGGGGAGAAGGGGTCCCTGTCCCCAGAAAATAAGGGGTCCCTGCTACCAGAGGAGAAGGGGTCCCTGTTCCCAGGAAAGAAGGGGTCACTGTCCCCAGAGGAGAAGGGGTCCCTGTTCCCAGGAAAGAAGGGGTCCCTGTCCCCAGGGGAGATAGAGTGGGGTGGGGGGTGGGATGGTGTGTGGGGAATATGGGGTCATCTCACTCACCATTACCAAGCTGCAGCACACTCATCCTTGGTCACCTGGGCTCCCTCCAGCAGCAGCACGGATAGGTGATCCCTCAGCATATCTCAGACTCCGACCGAGGGCGACCTGTGTATGACAGGGGGGACAAGGGGGGCCGGCCTTGCAGACAAGCCTGCTGTGTCCTCCGGCTCTCATAGGACTCCTGTACAGCAGCACCTGTATGGATGTATCATTTGCGCGGGAGGCCGGGAGCCGACTCGGGGGTGGGGTCGGGACTCTGGATGGGGAGGAGACATTGCTGAGTGCGCTGAATGGAGAAGCCAGCTGAGCACAGGGGCGGGGAATTTCAAATTGCCGCCTGGATCTCCGGCTTGCACACTGGTTCTGCAAACTTGTTAAATGTTAGTAACAGGTTCCAAAGAACCGGTGCAAACCGGCTGAATCCCACCACTGATTATAGGTTATAAAATTAGAGGCACAGTGATCATAAAGATCTCAGGAGAGGGAGAGGGGTGAAAGAGACAAGAAAAAGTGTGTGAAGGCTACCTGAACCCAGCCCCCCGTGACCCCCCGTCCCTCAGCCAGGTTGAACAATTTCCCGTAGGTAGTCATCAGGAAGGGTGAAGTATTTGCATGGTCCCCATTTGTCATGGAAGAGGCCCTCATGCAGGGCCGGCCTTAGGTGTTCAGGCGCCCTGTGCAAGCTAATCCTGTGGCGCCCCCGCTGGCACATTTTTTGCACCTTTTTTGCACTTTATTTGACTTTTCTTTTCTATGATCACTAATAACTTAGCCCCCCTTGCATCAGAGACCCTCAGAGAGGCCTGCCTACATTAGAGCCCCCCACAGAGCCCCCCTTAAATCAGAGACCCCCCATAGAGCCCCCCCTTAAATCAGAGCCCCCCCCCTTACATCAGAGACCCCCCACACAGAGCTCCCATTAAACGTCAGAGCCTCCCACACAGAGATCCCCTTACATCAGAGACCCCCCACACAGAGCTCCCATTAAACATCAGAGCCCCCCACACAGAGCTCCCCTTACATCAGAGCCCCACACACAGAGATCCCCTTACATCAGAGACCCCCCACACACAGAGCCCCCCTCACATCAGAGAGCCCCCCACACAGAGACCCCCCTTACATTATTGCAGGAGAGAGACCTCACTCACCTCACGCTGTCTGCAGCTTCTTTCCTGTCCACACATCTCCGAGGAGTGTGGGTGGGAGGGGGAGGAGAAGGGGAGGGAGGGAGGAGGAGCTGACGATCTCTCTCCTCTGGCGTTCCTGCAGAGGAGGAGGAGGGATCAGTCAGCGGCAGCATCTCTTTTACGGCTTTCCTCTGGAATAAGAGGAGACCCCAGATATCCATTGACAAACTTCACCTTCCGAAGAGCGAGGGGGGGAGCTGGCTTGCCCAATATTAGGTTGTATAATCTGTCTTGCCTCCTACGTTATGGCCTGGATTGGATCACCGAATCCTCAACCTACTCCAACTACCACATTGAGCCTCAACTAGCCCACCCATTGTGCCTACTGGAGTGCTACACAGCACCTTTACAGCTCTGCCCGTGCACCTTCAACAACATGTTCTCTTTCCGAGACACTATGATAGCATGGAGGGAAGTAAGAAAACATCTGGGAGTTCCCTCAGCAATGTCCAAGCATCTGCCCCTCCAAGGCAATCCATTATTTCCGCAATTTATGGACTATGCATCGTACCAACTCTATAGTTACATAGTAGGTGAGGTTGAATATAGACAATAGTCCATCCAGTTCAACCTGTGTAGGTGTGTGTAGCTGTAATCATCTCACATAGCCCTGAATGTTCTGATCCTTGAGATATACGTCTGGGAGCAGAATGGTCTGAAATTGGCTCATTGGCCTACTGTACCTCTAGCCATCATATACTACATTCTTTGCTGTCAGTTCAACCCATGTGAGCTCCTGTTTGCGGCCTAAACAGCCCGCCACAAACTTGTGTATACTGTGAAAGCCTACTGTACCTCTAGCCATCATATACTACGTTCTTTGCTGTCAGTTCAACCCATGTGAGCTCATTTTTGCGGCCTATAGAGGCCGCCACCTACTTGTGTATACTGTGAACGCCTACTGTACCTCTAGCCATCATATACTACGTTCTTTGCTGACAGTTCAACCCATGTGAGCTCATGTTTGCGGCCTATAGAGGCCGCCACCTACTTGTGTATACTGTGAACGCCTACTGTACCTCTAGCCATCATATACTACGTTCTTTGCTGTCAGTTCAACCCATGTGAGCTCATGTTTGCGGCCTATAGAGGCCGCCACCTACTTGTGTATACTGTGAACGCCTACTGTACCTCTAGCCATCACATACTACGTTCTTTGCTGTCAGTTCAACCCATGTGAGCTCATGTTTGCGGCCTAAACAGCCCGCCACCAACTTGTGTATACAGTGAACGCCTACTGTACCTCTAGCAATCATATACTACGTTTTTTGCTGTCAGTACAACCCATGTGAGCTCATGTTTGTGGCCTAAACTGCCCGCCACCAACTTGTGTATACTGTGAACGCCTACTGTACCTCTAGCCATCATATACTACATTCTTTACTGTCAGTTCAACCCATGTGAGCTCATGTTTGCGGCCTAAACAGCCTGCCACCAACTTGCGTATACAGTGAACGCATACTGAACCTCTAAAAATCATATACTACGTTCTTTGCTGTCAGTTCAACCAATGTGAGCTCATGTTAGCGGCCTATTGAGGCTGCCACCTACTTGTGTATACAGTGAACGCCTACTGTACCTCTAGCAATTATATACTACGTTCTTTGCTGTCAGTTCAACCCATGTGAGGTCATGTTTGCAACCTAAACAGCCCGCCACCAACTTGTGTATACAGTGAACGCCTACTGTACCTCTAGAAATCATATACTGTTATTTTCTGTCAGTTCAACCTATGTGAGCTCATGTTTGTGGACTAAACAGACCGCCACCAACTTGTGTATACTGTGAATGCCTACTGTACCTCTAGCCATCATATACTACCTTCTTTACTGTCAGTTCAACCCATGTGAGCTCATGTTTGCGGCCTTTAGAGGCCACCACCTACTTGTGTATACTGTGAACGCCTACTGTACCTCTTGCCATCACATACTACGTTCTTTGCTGTCATTTCAACCCATGTGAGCTCATGTCTGCGGCCTAAACAGCCCGCCACCAACTTGTGTATACAGTGAACACCTACTGTACCTCTAGCAATCATATACTACGTTATTTGCTGTCAGTACAACCCACGTGAGCTCATGTTTGCGGCCTAAACAGCCTGCCACCAACTTGTGTATACAGTGAACGCATACTGTACCTCTAGACATCATATACTACGTTATTTGCTGTCAGTTCAACCCATGTGAGCTCATGTTTGCGGCCTATAGAGGCTGCCACCTACTTGTGTATACAGTGAGCGCCTACAGTACCTCTAGCCATCATATACTACATTCTTTACTGTCAGTTCAACCCATGTGAGCTCATGTTTGTGGCCTAAACAGCCTGCCACCAACTTCCGTATACAGTGAACGCATACTGTGCCTCTAGAAATCATATACTACGTTCTTTGCTGCCAGTTCAACCCATGTGAGGTCATGTTTGCGGCCTAAACAGCCCGCCACCAACTTGTGTATACAGTGACCGCCTACTGTACCTCTAGCAATCATATACTACGTTCTTTGCTGTCAGTTCAACCCATGTGAGCTCATGTTTGCGGCCTATAGAGGCCGCCACCTACTTGTGTATACTGTGAACGCCTACTGTACCTCTAGCCATCATATACTACGTTCTTTGCTGTCAGTTCAACCCATGTGAGCTCATGTTTGCGGCCTATAGAGGCCGCCACCTACTTGTGTATACTGTGAACGCCTACTGTACCTCTAGCCATCACATACTACGTTCTTTGCTGTCAGTTCAACCCATGTGAGCTCATGTTTGCGGCCTAAACAGCCCGCCATCAACTTGTGTATACAGTGAACGCCTACTGTACCTCTAGCAATCATATACTACGTTTTTTGCTGTCAGTACAACCCATGTGAGCTCATGTTTGTGGCCTAAACTGCCCACCACCAACTTGTGTATACTGTGAACGCCTACTGTACCTCTAGCCATCATATACTACATTCTTTACTGTCAGTTCAACCCATGTGAGCTCATGTTTGCGGCCTAAACAGCCTGCCACCAACTTGCGTATACAGTGAACGCATACTGAACCTCTAAAAATCATATACTACGTTCTTTGCTGTCAGTTCAACCAATGTGAGCTCATGTTAGCGGCCTATTGAGGCTGCCACCTACTTGTGTATACAGTGAACGCCTACTGTACCTCTAGCAATTATATACTACGTTCTTTGCTGTCAGTTCAACCCATGTGAGGTCATGTTTGCAACCTAAACAGCCCGCCACCAACTTGTGTATACAGTGAACGCCTACTGTACCTCTAGAAATCATATACTGTTATTTTCTGTCAGTTCAACCTATGTGAGCTCATGTTTGTGGACTAAACAGACCGCCACCAACTTGTGTATACAGTGAACTCCTACTGTACCTCTAGCAATCATATACTACGTTCTTTGCTGCCAGTTCAACCCATGTAAGGTCAAGTTTGCGGCATAAACAGTCCGCCACCAACTTGTGTATACTGTGAGCGCCTACTGTACCTCTAGCCATCATATACTACGTTCTTTGCTGTCAGTTCAACCCATGTGAGCTCATTTTTGTGGCCTATAGAGGCCGCCACCTACTTGTGTATACTGTGAACGCCTACTGTACCTCTAGCCATCACATGCTATGTTCTTTGCTGTCAGTTCAACCCATGTGAGCTCATGTTTGCGGCCTAAACAGCCCGCCACCAACTTGTGTATACAGTGAACACCTACTTTACCTCTAGCAATCATATACTACGTTCTTTGCTGTCAGTACAATCCATGTGAGCTCATGATTGTGGCCTAAACAGCCCGCCACCAACTTGTGTATACGGTGAGCGCCTACAGTACCTCTAGCCATCATATACTACATTCTTTACTGTCAGTTCAACCCATGTGAGCTCATGTTTGTGGCCTAAACAGCCTGCCACCAACTTCCGTATACAGTGAACGCATACTGTGCCTCTAGAAATCATATACTACGTTCTTTGCTGTCAGTTCAACCCATGTGAGGTCATGTTTGCGGCCTAAACAGCCCGCCACCAACTTGTGTATACAGTGACCGCCTACTGTACCTCTAGCAATCATATACTACAGTATGTTATTTTCTGTCAGTTCAACCCATGTGAGCTCATGTTTGCGGCCTAAACAGCCCGCCACCAACTTGTGTATACTGTGAACGCCTACTGTACCTCTAGTCATCATATACTACCTTCTTTACTGTCAGTTCAACCCATGTAAGCTCATATTTGCGGCCTAAACAGCCCGCCACCAACTTGTGTATACTGTGAACGCCTACTGTACCTCTAGCCATCATATACTACGTTCTTTGCTGTCAGTTCAACCCATGTGAGCTCATTTTTGCGGCCTATAGAGGCCGCCACCTACTTGTGTATACTGTGAACGCCTACTGTACCTCTAGCCATCATATACTACGTTCTTTGCTGTCAGTTCAACCCATGTGAGCTCATGTTTGTGGCCTAAACAGCCCGCCACCAACTTGTGTATACAGTGAATGCTTACTGTACCTCTAGCAATCATATACTAAATTCAAAAGTTAAATTTAGTGCAGTCATTTGGCAGACAACAAAAACACAACAACTTGCCAGTCTCAGTGTATGAGGAGGAAGTCACTGAGAGGAGAAATAATGCTCCAGATGTGAAATTGGTATGAAAGTCATCCGAAGATGATCTGGGAGGCTTGCTATCCTTGGAGCGCTTGAAGTTCGACTTGTGCCACAAGGAGCAATAGGACTAGATAGATTAGGGCGTTTGGAGGATCCAGAGCTCGAGGAGGAGGGGATTGGGTCCGGTGCTTGAGGGAGAAAATGCAGGTGATGAAGCATTTTTTCCCCTTCTGAGAAGCTTGAAGAGGAATACGTCTTGTTCTTGTATGTGAACTTAAGAGCAAATGGGAATGCCCACCAGTATTTCAGTTCTTTCTGAGATAGAATGGACAATAACGGTTTCAGAGATCTCCTGCGTTGGATCGTGGACGGTTCCAGGTTGGTAAATATTTGAACTGGGTGACCTTGACAGGTAAGTTGCGTAGCACTTCTAGCTCTGCTAAGGATTTCTTCTTTAACTGAGAAGAAGTGAGGCTTGACCACAATATCTTTAGGATTGCCATCTCTCCTGGGAGGCCCCAGTGCTCTGTGGGCCCGGTCTAGCTCTAGTTTATGCGTGGGGATGTCCGGGATGAGGTCCTTAATAAACCCTTGAATAGCTGTCGGAATGTCCGTGACAGAGTCAGGCAGGCCCTGCAGCCGAAAGTTGTATCTGCGGGACCTGTTCTCTAGATTCTCAACTTTAAGTAGAGCAGAGTCCAATTGTTCCTGCAAAGACTGTATGAGCCCTGTGTGCTGATTTGTTTTAGCCACTGTCACATCTAGTTTACTCTCTATGCAAACTAGATGTGAAAAACTACCCTCTGGGGGTAATCCCATCTCTGAAGCCACAATGAGGGACATGTTATACTCCCTGCGGACCTCAATGCAGGCAGACATGCAGCTGCAGAAATCTCAGCACTGGGGTCTCGCATTGACCATGTTGAACACTCTGTTTAGAACCATGCTGAAACTATCAATTCAGTGATTGACAAGCTAAACTCCCATACTGAAAAAATCGCACGTCTGCAAAACAAAGTGGCAGATCTGGAAGAACGCTCCAGACGTAATAATGTCAAACTGCGGGGCATTTCTGAGGCGATCTCTCCTGACCACCTGTTACAACATGTCACCTCACTCTTCAAACTGCTAGTACCTTCCCTGTCGGATGCGGATCTGCTTATCGACAGAATCCACAGGCTGCCCAAACCTGCCTTCCTGGACTCAAATGTGCCTAGAGATGTCCTGCTTAGGGTCAACTTTTACACAGTGAAAGACAAAATTATGTTGGTGTCCAGGCAGTGGGGTGCACTTCTGGATCCCTATTGCGATGTACAACTTTTGCCTGACCTTTCCAGACACATGCTGCAAGCCAGACGTAACCTGTCTACCGTTACAAAGGCATTGCGCAATCATCAAATCCAGCACAAATGGAGATATCCGGCGACACTCCTAGTGACCCATGGAGGTTCCACTATCACGATAAGGTCCCTGGATGAAGGCCTTACAATGCTTCGGAGATGTAACATTCTCCCACCGGACCCTGCCAGTGCATCAGACCACTCGCCTCTATGACCACTGGAAGCCGAATGGCATGTAGCCTCTCGCAAACGGCCCTCCAGGCCCTCATCTACCCAACCTAGCCCTAGTCGCACTTGATCTTACGACCAGTGTCTCAGGCCTTGGAAGATGCTTCTCCCTCTGGCCCTCCCCCGGTCATGTTGTGAGATTTCTCGCTCCCGGGCTGCTGAGACGGCCCTATTTTTAGGCCTTGTCCTTTTTTCTTCTTTTTTTTGGTCCGTTTATTTTTCTTTCTTTCTTACCCATTTCTCAACGTACCACGTTGTGCCCAAATGTCCACCACGGGTGATGCCCTCTCTACCATGAACCTACCACAAGTGTCATGACCATCAAGCTAGTGACAATTAATGCCAACGGATTGAACCATCCTGCCAAGAGACGTTCGCTTTGGAAGGAAGCCACCTCTCTCCACGCCGATGTGTTGGCCGTTCAAGAAACTTACTTTGACATTAATGCAACACCTCACATATGGATCCGGGAGAGCAGGATGTTGTTGTGAGAAGCGCATTAACTGATCCTTTACATGAAAGAAATGTAAGCAGGCAATTACATCCCTGGGAACAGCTTCAGGGATATGAGACGGCTTTGGCAATCTGTGAGCCCTGTCAATAAGGAGGTCTGCAGGAGTAAGTGTGTGTAGAGCAGCCTGCATCAGCTGTTGGAGGAAGGAGGAGAGCTCCGCCAGCTTCACTGATTCTGGGATCCCCCGGAACTTAATGTTATTTCTGCGGGCTCTATCCTCTAGGTCTGCTACTTTCAGCTTAAGGTGTTTGAGCTCTTCTTCCAATTCAAAATGAGCATCCACTAAATCATTGTGCGCTCCAGTAAATTCACTCAGCTTGTTCTCTGTATGGTTCACTCTGTCACCAAGTGAATCAATTTCTCTGTTGGTAGATTTCATGAAAGCTACCATATCTTGCTGTAATGCCCCTCTCAGTGTCCTCATCATATCTTTCATTGCAGTATCTGTAATAGCCTGTCCAGTAGTGGGGTAGGCATCTAGCTGCTGGCCATAGGAAACTGTCTGCTCCATGGACTCCCCCTCCTCCATATCAGGGCCATCCAGCTCCCTGTCCTCACTATCCCGTCAGTCTTCTCTTTTGCTTAAGGGGGCTTGAGAAAGGGGAGATTGGCTGTGGATTGGGGTTGTCAGAAGACTCACCAGGCTCCAGGAGCGATGCTGTGGAGTGGCTTGATCCTCCTCTGTGCATTCCAAACCAACTGTTTGGAACATCCTTAAAAAGAAAGAACGCACCGGTGAGCTCAGCAACACCAAAAGACCTTTAAGACCATGGAAAACAACTGTGGTGGATGACTGAAGAATTCTTTCCCTGGTGAAGAAAACACCCTTCACAACAGTTGGCCAGATCAAAAAAAAAAACTCTCCAGGAGGTAGGTGTATGTGTGTCAAAGTCAACAATCAAGAGAAGACTTCACCAGAGTCAGTGCCATCTTAAGAGCCTTATAGGCCCCTGGGCAATGCAGTGCACTGGGGCCCCCTGCCTACACAATCACCCATGAGAATATACTACAAGAGAGTACAACTACCTGGAGTATATACCTTACTATATACATATTACAGGGAACACTATATACTACAAGAGACTCTTGTAGTATATAGTGTTCCCTGTAATATGTATATAGTAAGGTATATACTCCAGCCTAGTTGTACTCTCTTGTACTATATATTGGTCCCTGTAATATGTATATAGACTATATACTACAAGAGAGTACAACTACTACCTGGAGGATATATACCTTACTATATACAGTGGGTACAGAAAGTATTCAGACCCCCTTAAATTTTTCACTCTATGTTATATTGCAGCCATTTGCTAAAATCATTTAAGTTCATTCTTCTTCCTCATGAATGTACACATAGCACCCCATACTGACAGAAAAACACAGAATTGTTGACATTGTTGCAGATTTATTAAAAAAGAAAAACTGAAATATCACATGGTCCTAAGTATTCAGACCCTTTGCTGTGACACTCATATATTTAACTCAGGTGCTTTCCATTTCTTCTGATCATCCTTGAGATGGTTCTACACCTTCATTTGAGTCCAGCTGTGTTTGATTATACTGATTGGACTTGATTAGGAAAGCCACACACCTGTCTATATAAGACCTTCCAGATCACAATGCATGTCAGAGCAAATGAGAATTATGAGGTCAAAGGAACTGCCTGAAGAGCTTAGAGACAGAATTGTGGCAAGGCACAGATCTGGCCAAGGTTACAAAAAGATTTCTTCTGCACTTAAGGTTCCTAAGAGCACAGTGGCCTCCATAATCCTCAAATGGAAGACGTTTGGGACGACCAGAACCCTTCCTAGAGCTGGCTGTCCGGCCAAACTGAGCTATCGGGGGAGAAGAGCCTTGGTGAGAGAGGTAAAGAATAACCCAAAGATCACTGTGGCTGAGCTCCAGAGATGCAGTCAGGAGATGGGAGAAAGTTGTAGAAAGTCAACCATCACTACAGCCCTCCACCAGTCGGGGCTTTATGGCAGAGTGACCCGACGGAAGCCTCTCCTCAGTGTAAGACACATGAAAGCCTGCATGAAGTTTGCTAAAAAAACACCTGAAGGACTCCAAGATGGTGAGAAATAAGATTCTCTGGTCTGATGAGACCAAAATAGAATGTTTTGGCCTTAATTCTAAGCGGTATGTGTGGAGAAAACCAGGCACTGCTCATCACCTGTCTAATACAGTCCCAACAGTGAAGCATGGTGGTGGCAGCATCATGCTGTGGGGGTGTTTTTCAGCTGCAGGGACAGGACGACTGGTTGCAATCGAGGTAAAGATGAATGCGGCCAAGTACAGGGATATCCTGGACAAAAACCTTCTCCAGAGTGCTCTGGACCTCAGACTGGGCCGAAGGTTTACCTTCCAACAAGACAATGACCCTAAGCACACAGCTAGCCCAGGGAGAATCGCGCATCGACCGACACCAACGGCAGCCTCACACGCCCAGGTACCTTCCCCTAGTGCGGGAGCTCCTCCACGACGCCCAGAGATGCAGAGGAACGGGCGCGGGTCCGCACAAATAAAGAAATTGCCGGCATACTTTCCTCCTGTGCGGCCGGCGGGACTCCCTAGCGGTGGACACGCCGCATACTGACTCGGCACAGATGGAGGACACAGATAATGCCTCCCACCGCTCCAGATCGCCACGCACGGACTCGGGGGACAGCACACCCTCACTAAGTAGCCCTGTAAAGTCCAAGCCTCACATGGAGTCAGATAGCAGGAGAGGGATGGAGGACCCAGGACCCCTGGATCCTACACAGGTACACCCTTCTACTTCTTCCCCTCCACACGACCCTATAGCACAGTTTCCCACAACAGGCCAACTAATCTCTGATGTAACTCTAAAAGAGATGATGATGCTGTTGAAATCTTAATTGCATGCGGACTTGTTCTCAGCGGTTCGGCAATGTCGAGCAGAGGTGCACGACCTGGGCCAAAGGGTGCACGCTAATGAAAATAAGCTATCTGAAGTTGCAACCTCATACAATGTGTTGGTGGACTCCCACAACTCCCATTCGGACGACCTGCTAATGATCAAAAACAAGCTGGCAGACTTGGAGGACAGGTCACGCCGGAACAACATAAAGATAAGGGGGGTCCCCGAATCGGTCACTCAACAACAACTGCCCCATTATGTGCACTCCTTGTTCAAAGATTTGGTTCCATCCCTGACCTCTGCTGACCTGACAGTTGATAGGGTCCATCGAGTTCCGAAACCCTCCTTCCTCCCACAGGAGGTCCCAAGGGACGTAATCCTCAGAGTGCTCTTTTTTTCAGGTCAAGGAGCGTATATTGGAAGCGTTCAGACACAAGGACTCTGTTCCACCTCACGCACAGTCCCTACAGCTACTTCCTGACTACTCCAAGCATACCCTACAGCAAAGGAGGGACCTATCCACTGTAACTAAAGCTCTCCGTAACCATAATGTGGCATATAAGTGGAAGTACCCCGCTAAGTTGCAAGTGACGTACAATGGCTCGTCACACCTGATAACATCTCTGGACCAAGGCATCAGAGCTCTGAGGGATTGGGGTATTGTGCCCCAAGACGGCCATCGTCCTCCACCGGAAGACCATCACCGCCCCCCTACTGATCCCAAGCATGTTACCCACGACTGGCAAGTAGTTCTACCTCGGCGTAATACCAAGCATAAATAACGACTGTAAGTGTCACACGCTGCAATCAACAATTCATCTCCCTGGGCACCCTTTCTGGTACTCTCCACCGTACCGGCCCCTGCTGGAAAAGGCAGCATGAGCTGCACGGACTTTAAACGGTCCACACTTTTTATCTTTCTAGTTTTGTTTTTGTTTTGTTCTATGTTTTTTGCTCTTGCCCAGTGGTCAAGATCTCCGCCGTTTAGGGATTTACAAACCCTCAGGTACTACTCTTCAAGGAATATGGTACTCTGGACACCCTTGTGGACACATACCCCACTGACTTTGACTGCCTGCTGCTTCTGCCTTTTGTTTGCTTCAGCCGCACTTCCTTGCACCCTCTGGATGCCCCCTACTAGGATTGTCTCAAGTCCTGCCTCTACCTATTGCCAACTCCACCGGACGCCTGCTACGCTCACCGGGAGGCTCCTAACTTCGTCCCTCGCACTGAATCTCATGACCCATGTTGATTAAATTTATGTCCATCAACCCGCGGGGTCTGAACCACCCCGCAAAGAGGAGGTCGCTTTGGTCAGATGCCCAGAAACATAATGCGGATATTGTGGCAGTGCAGGAAACCCACTTTCACAAAGACAAGCCCCCCTTCTGCTCCCACAGAAACTTCCCTCACCTCTTTCTTGCCTCCAGATCTGAGAAAAAAGGGGGAGTGTTGCTGGCCATTAATGCCAATGTTCCCTTTGAACTGCAAGAATCACATTTGGACACAAACGGACGGTACATCATCCTAGTGTGTAAGCTCTACAATGTGTTATATACAGTAATTAATGTTTACGCACCTAACTCGCACCAACCGAGATTCTTGAAGCGTCTTTTTCGCTTGATCTCCAGGGTGCGACGAGGTAATGTCGTTTTATGTGGTGACTTGAACATGGTACTTGACCCCGCCCTGGATTCATCTGGCTCTGGCAGGAGGGGGCCCACGATCCTGCGTGGACTTCTCCTTGCGGAGGGGCTATACGATGCATGGCGATGCCAACATGCGGAGGAACGCTCTTACACCTTTTACTCCCCAAGACACAACTCATACTCAAGGATTGACTATGCACTAGTGGATAGACTATCGCTACAAAGGGTGACAAATTCAGATATCCATGACATTTCGTGGTCAGACCACGCTGCAATTACACTGTCCCTCTCCGGGAGTCCCAGGGTTGCCTCCTCCCGTGTTTGGAGGTGCGACAACTCTGTGCTCCAGGATGCGGAGTGTAAGAATAGAGTGACCCGAGAATCGGAGCACTATTTTGAATTAAATAGGCCTTCCGACACAAACCCGTTTATCAACTGGAATGCCCATAAGGCATTCGTGAGGGGACTGCTGCTGCAGGCTGCGGCCCGAAAGAAAAAAGCCTGCTCTGCTCAATTTGATACTCTACTTGCTGAAATCAGAGACACTGACAAGGAAAACCAATCCCGCCCCACTTCAGCTCTTGCCTCCAAGCTTTCTAAACTAAGACACCGACTCAGGGAATTGTTTTGTGTAGACCATGATCATTACATGAGACGTCTTAAACTGAGATACTACGCTAACCACAACAGGGCGGGAAAATTCTTAGCACAGAAACTTAAAACACGGCGGACCAAAGCTACCATACCCCATGTATTCCACCACACCACAAAACAAAAAGTAGAAAACCCCCAATCTATTGCAGACACGTTTGCGGAATACTACTGGCCGCTATACAACCTCCAAGACGACCCCCAAACCCCCCAGTCCACTGAATCTATCATTAGGGAATTCCTAGACTCCCTCAACCTTCCTCAACTGTCCCGACAAGACTTAGACTTTCTCAACGGTGACTTCACGCCAGACGAAATCCTCCAGACGATACGATCGCTCCCATCAGACAAATCTCCGGGCCCTGATGGCCTCACGAATGAATATTATAAAATATGTCAATCCATCCTCCTTCCCCACCTACATTCCCTATTCCCCACGGCCGCCTCCACTGGATAATTTCCCTCGGAAATGCTTACTGCTCACATTGTGACTTTGCCCAAACCAGGTAAATCCCCAGACTCACCGCCCAACTTCCGCCCTATCTCATTGTTAAACTCAGACGTAAAGATATATGCCAAAATCTTAGCCAAACGACTATTTGAGGTCCTCCCATCTATAGTTCGACCCGACCAAACAGGCTTCACTAAAGGTAGGCAAGCACCGGATGCCACCAGGCATATTATTAATATTATCCACCAGGTACGTAGCAACAAATCCCCAACTATATTACTTTCGATCGACGCAGAAAAAGCGTTCGATAGGATACATTGGGGATATATGAAAGCCACCCTAGCTAAATTTGGTCTCCAAGGACCTATAGCCTCTGCAATATCAGCTCTATATTCCAGACCCTCGGCGAGAGTTTTCACATCTGGTTTTCTGTCAAAGGAGTTTGCTATCCAAAACGGAACCAGACAGGGGTACCCTCTGTCCCCGGCCATCTTCAACCTAATGATGGAACCTCTTGCTGAGGCTATCAGATCACATCCCCTTATCAAAGGTATGGTGGCGGATAGAGTATCCCATGTGATCAATTTATTTGCGGACGACGTTGTTTTGATTATCAATAACCCCCTGATCTCCCTTCCAATTATTCACAAACTGTTAACGCATTTCAGCAGGCTATCATATTATAAAGTGAATTTTAGTAAGTCCTTGATACTGGATTTAGGTCTCAATGCCCACACCAAACGGCACCTGCATCAGCGGTTCCCTTACACTTGGGCAAAGGATACGATTCCCTATCTAGGTATCCACCTTTCGGCTGATCTTACGAAAATCATTGATATACATTTCAAACCCCTTATTGAAAAGATTCGTCAGAACTTGACACGCATGTCTAAAGTGGAAATGTCATGGATAGGCAGTATTGCCTCGTTTAAAATGATGGAGTTACCCAAAATCCTATACCTCTTTAGGACGATCCCAGTCACTGTACACCACAAATACTTTATGGAATTGAGGCGTATTCTCCGCAATTATGTATGGATGGGGAAGAAACCCAGATGTTCGCAGACACACCTAGTGAAACACAAATCGGTGGGGGGGGGATGGGATGGCCAATACTGGAGGACTACTACACGGTATCACTACTGACGCAAGCCAAGCGGTGGTTTCATGGGTCCACGGAAGCTCTCTGGGTCAGACTTGAAGCAGCCTTAGCGCTCACTCCTTCATTACATCTGCTTCTTCTGGCGGACTCATGGAGGCCACTGCCCCTCCATCCACTCCCTCCCACCACACAGGCCACACTGCTATCATGGCGAAGGCTTGTTGCCTCCTCAGCTCATAGCACATGTCCAGCCAACCCCCGCATACCGATTCAAACCCTTGAACTCTTAATACCATATCTAAAAACTGACAAGTGGCGAGATCATGGTATTTTCTGGGTTGACGAACTTGTGTCGGGCCCTACTATCAAAACCTGGCAAGAGCTGGTCGAGACATATAAATTACCCACTACGGTCCACCATACATTTATGCAGATTAGTCACTTCCTCCGCAAACATCCCCCCCCCCCCGACTGTCCAGATAACAATTAACGCCTGGGACTTCCTCACAACCCCGGCTACGAAATCAAAGGGCATATCGTTGTTCTATGACCTCCTAGGGGATAAATCTAAATTCTCTAAGACCCCACCCATGACACGTTGGGAAAGGGACTTAGGAACCACGTACCCGCAAGCCTCGTGGGTTAAATCGTTTAAAGCAGTAGCAGCGGCAACTCATTGCACTAATCACTGGGATCTCTCCCAAATCATAGTGGCGCGTTGGTACAAGACTCCAGTCATCCTGGCAAAGTTTATTCCGTCCTACTCGCCATTATGTTGGAGAGGTTGTGGCCACCCAGCTAATATTTTCCACATATTTTGGTCGTGTGTAGGCATTTCCAGCTTTTGGAAAAAAAATATTTCAAATAATGGCTGAGGGGGGCGTGTCCGGCTGGGAACCAAGATGGCCGCGTAGTGCTTTAGCTCCCGCCGACCTCGGATCAGTAGCGGCACAAACAGCTTCCCCAGGGATCTTTGAGACCCGAACTAGCGGTGACCCGATCCCCCTGGCACCGGGGGAGATGACGCGGAAAAGAAAGGAAGGCTCGCGGCCGCAAAAGCTGACTGCTTTCTTCACGCAGCAGACCCCGGGAAGAAGGCAAGATGGCGCCGGCTCCTCCGCGCCGGAGGCTTCCCGCTCACGCGGCAGTCCGCAGCAGCCCTCACCATCGGCATCCAGGGAGCCAGCGACGGGAGTGACTCTCACCCTCAGCTCCACACCGCAGTCAGGCAGCCCAGCTAAGGCTCGGTTCCGGCTGGACGACCGCAACTCTGGGCCGGAGGTGAGTCCTGGGAGCAACCCTGGGGATGACACTAGGGATCTCCCTGAAGATATAATGGCGTTCCCCACAAACAACCAGCCAGTTATAGACACTGTTCTGAAGGACATGCTGGTGTCACTGCGAAGCTCTCTACAGACAGATCTGGCAGCTTACATGCATAAGTTTAATACAGACTTACAAATAATGGCTGAGGTGTCTGGGATACTGAAAAAACCCGACCCGGCTTTAGCGGTCCTCCATCTAGGGGTGCAGGACTATCCGTGGGAATTCCAAACCATTATGGTCCACCTACTTCTAGCGGCTAAGTTATGCATAGCTAGGCACTGGAAGGACAGCTTAGCCCCTAGCCACAGTGAAGTATTAGCGCAAGTTAACCTGACCTACCAATATGAGCGTCTGCTTGCAGCTAGGACTAGGGACACTGTCACGTCCTTTGACAAGCAATGGGCAGCCTGGGTTTATTGGTATCCCTCTCAGTAATGTACCTGCAATGATACGGAAGTTTCATGTTCTGTGTTGTGCTCTGTTTTATCTATTCGCATTGTTTACTCCTACCCACAGGATTTGTTCCCACACGGGTGACTGTATTTTCTGATCATATTGTGTAACTGTATTTGGTCTGAAATTGAACAATGTCACTGATCAATGCTATTAGCTACACCTTGTCTTGAGCGAGAGTTTGCTTGGTTTTTTTTTTTTTTTTTTGTATGTGTATATGTTTTCTTGTAATTTGAAAACTCAATAAAAACCATTGTTAAAAAAAAACAAAAAAAAACTTGCATATCCTTGGATGACGGATCCGACCTGCACCAGGTCTTGATATTTGCACCTGAGCGGCTTTCCCTTCTTTCTCAAATATCACTTATACTGCACACTGGGTGAACCTTCTGACGGTCGTTAAGCATGCAACCCGTGGCACCCGTGAAAATGTAGTTGTACCACCACAGATTGCAAGCAGGCCTGCCTCTTCTTCTCCTCCTCCTCCATCCTCCCTCTCCTCCTCGGCTGACTCCTCCTCTTCCGCTGCTACCGTCTCTTCTCCTGCGCCGCCCAAGATCCCCAGAACCTATTCCACATGCCAGGTGAGATGTTGCCATGCTGTGCTGTGTCTGTTGTGCCTGGAAGCCAAGAGCCACACTGGTCATGCACTCCTGTCAGCTTTGCGTTCACAGGCAGATCAGTGGCTGACACTGCTGAATTTGTCAGTTGGTAAAGTGGTGTGCGACAACTGTGCCAATCTGCTGAGCACGCTGAAACAGGCCAAAATAAAAAAACATCCTGAACTTGGTGGTGAAGTGATTTGTTGTTAAATACCCTGGGGTCAAGGACGTCTTGCGGCAGGCCAGGAAAATCTCGGGCCATTTCCGAAGATCTTACACAGCCATGGCTCGCCTTGCTGAGATTCAGTGGCGACACAACCTGCCCCTCAGGCGTCTTATTTGTGACTGCCCGACACAATGGAACTCAACGTTGCATATGCTCGATAGGCTGCTCCAGCAGAAACTTGTAATTAATGACTATCTGTTCGAACTCGGCGGCAAGACAGGTTTTGGGGAGCTTGGGTTTTTTCTCACCTCGCCAGTGGCTGCTCATGCGGGACGCATGCAGACTTCTGTGGCCATTCAATGAGATCACCAAACTGATCAGTCATGGCCAGGGCACCATAAGTGACATAATACCTTACGCCTTCTTTCTGGAGCGTGCACTGTGTTGTGTCATTGATCAAGCCGTCGAGGAGCAGGGGCAGGAAGATCAGGAAGTCGCAATGTTGAATGAATTCCCAGGGGGTGCTACTCCATCTGAGACAAATCAACAGCAGGAGTCTGAAAAGGAGTCAGAGGAGGAGGATGGTGCTGGGGGGGATGAGGAGGAGCAAGAAGAGCATGCTTTAAACCTTTCTGGGTTCCCTGGTGTTATCCGTGGATGGGGGGAGGAGAACGAGGATGACATTATCCTGGATGATGAGCTGGAAGCAGGCCACTATACCACTTCCAGTTTAGTGGGAATGGGGGCCTACATGCTGCAGCGTTTTAAGGGGGACCCCCGTATAAAATGCAAAAAAGGTCAGGGACCATGTACTGGGTGTCAACGTACTTAGACCCCCGGTACAAACACAAAATGGCGGAAATGTTACCACAATCACAGAGGGCGGTCAGAATGCAGCACTTCCAGGCCTTGCTGCGGGAAATGCTGCATTCTGCTTTTCCGTGCGCTGGCAGAGGAATTTCCAGTCACAGAGAGACAGTTGCGGGTAACAATCCAACAGCGCCTGCAAGAAGAGGGCAGTTGGAAGATGTCTTGGTCACTTCAGATATGAGATCCTTCTTTCAGCCGAACCATTGATAGCTGTACTCCCGATTCAGCATGAGGGAACGCCTAGACCGACAGGTGTCCGACTACATCGGGTTAACGGCCGATGTGGACGCTCTGAGGAGTGATGAACCCCTGGACTACTGGGTGGGCAGGCTTGACCTCTGGCCAGAGCTTGCACAATTTGCAATGGAAATGTTGGCTTGCCCCCCATCCAGTGTCCTGTCCGAAAGGACGTTCAGCGCAGCAGGGGGGATCGGGACCGATAAGCGCACTCGCCTAGCTCATGACAGTGTAGACTACCTTACATTTATAAAAATGAATGAGGCATGGATCTCTGAGGAATTCAACACATGTGACCAGTAGACCAGGTTACATCGAAATTTCTCCACCCACAACAATTCCTGGTCCTTGGCTTCGCTACATACAGCGGCATTAAAAGGCATTTCATGTCCATTGAATGGCTATTTTGGGGGCCTTTCAGGGCCAGCAATTATTTTTTTCTTTGAATGCCTAATGTACCTCCAGCCACCAAATACTAAGTTCTTTGCTGTCAGTTCAAACCATGTGAGCTAATTTTTGGAGCCTATAACGGCCGACACTTACGGTTCTGTGTACTGTGAACGCCTACCATACCTCTAGCCATCAAAAACTACGTTTTTTGCTGTCAGTTCAAACCATGTGAGCTAATTTTTGGAGCCTATACAGTCCGACACTTACAGTTCTGTGTACTGTGAATGCCTACCGTACCTCTAGCCATCAAAAACTAAGTTTTTTACTGTCAGTTCAAACCATGTGAGATAATTTTTGCAGCCTATACAGGCCGACACTTGCTTCTGTATATACTGTGTGAATGCCTAATGTACCTTCAGCCACAGAATGCTACGTAATTAGCTGTCAGGTAGACCCATGTGGGCTAATGTGCGTACATATGGACCACACTTTCAGCAGCAGCTCTGACATGTCTGGGTAGTTTTTAAGAAACTTCTGCACCACCAGATTCAGAACATGCGCCAGGCAAGGGATGTGCGTCAAACCGGCTAGTCCCAGAGCTGCAACGAGATTTCACCCATTATCACATCCCACCAGGCCGGGCTTGAGGCTCAGCGGCAGCAACCAGTCAGCAGTCTGCTGTTCTATGCCCCTCCAAAGCTCCTGTGCGGTGAGTGGTGTGCGGTTTGTCAGCCAAACACATGAGTTTTAAAATCGCCTGCTGACGTTTACCCTGGGCTGTGTTGAATTTGGGGGTGAGGTTCTTTCGATGACCGGATGTGGGGGTGGTATATGAGGAGTAGGAGGAGGAGGAGGATGATGTGGAGTAGGAGGAGGAAGCAACAGGATGCAACAAATAATGCCCTGCGATCCTCGGTGGTGGAAGGACATGCACAAAACCGCCATCCGCCTCGGGCCCAGCTGCCACTACAATTACCCAGTGTGCAGTTAGGGAGATATAGCAACCCTGGCTGTGATTACTGGTCCATGTGTCTGTGGTTATGTGGACCTTGCCACAGATGGCGTTGCATAGCGCACACTTGATTTTATCCTCCACTTGGTTGTGCAGGGAAGGGGCGGCTCGCCTGGAAATTTTGTGGCGGTTGGGAACAACATACTGGGGGACAGCCACCGCCATCAGCTGTTTGAAACAGTCCGTCTCCACCAGACGGAATGACAGCATTTCAAAGGCCAGTAATTTTGAAATGCTGGCATTCAGGGCCAGGGCTTTAGGGTGGGTAGGTGGGTATTTCCTCCTTCTCTCCAATGTTTGGGAGATTGACAGCTGAATGCTGCCGTGTGACATGTTGGAGATGCTTGGTGATGGTGTCGTATGTGGTGGTGTTAGTGGAACATCCTCTGTTTGCTGGTCGCCAGGTGTCACGGTGACGCCAGAGGTGGAGGGAGAGGACGGGGCAGCAGCAGAAGAGGGAGCAGGAGGAGCATGAGAGAGTTCCTTGTTTTTAAGGTGTTTACTCCAATGCAGTTCATGATTTGCATGTAGATGCCTGGTCATTGAGGTTGTGCTCAGGTTAAGAACGTTTATGCCTCGCTTCAGGCTCTGATGGCACAACATGCAAACCACTCATCTCTTGTCGTCAGGGCATTGTGTGAAGAACTGCCATGCCAATGAACTCCTTGGAGCAGGCCTTGGTGTACTTGGTGCCTGGGTGCGGTGGACAGTAGCAGGCGTACTGTCTCTGGAATGCCCGCTGCACTTTTGCACCCTGCTCCCTCTTTTGCCGTGCTGTTGCCTCTGTGCGACCACTGCCTCTTCCTCATAACTGCACGCCTCACTACCACAACCTTCAGTCCAGTCTGGGTCTAGGACTTCATCATCCTCCACATCATCTTCCACCCATTCATGACCCCTCCCCTTCTCGTCAGTCTGCACATTGCAGAAAGCCTCAGCAGTTGGCACCTGTGTTTCGTCATCATCAGAGGCGTTTTGTGAAGATATTCCCATGTCCTTATCATGCAACAAAAGTGGTTCAGCAAAAACCCTGGCAACAGAGTCATCAAAAAGCATACGACTTTCCTGCATGATTTGGGGCTCTGACTGCTTGGCTGATTTGCAAGGGAGTGAGGTGGAAGACTGATGGGCATGAGCTGCAGGTGCCAACTCTGAGCTTTCTGCAGATGACTGGGTGTTAGATACTGTGAAGGAACTGGAGGCACTGTCAGCTACTAGGGTTGAGCGGACACCTAGATGTCCGTGTTCGACGGGTTCGGCCGAACTTTAAAAAAAAAAAGTCCGGGTCCGTGTCCCGGACTTTTACCAAACTTTTCCCGGACACCGAACCCCATTGAAGTCAATGGGGACCCAAACTTTAAGGCACTAAAATGGCTCTAAAACACCAATGGAAAGGGCTAGAGTGCTGCAAATGGCAGCAAAACGTAGTTAAGAGCATGGCAAGTGCTCTGCAAACAAATGTGGATAGGGAAATAACTTAAAACAACAAAAAAAAAAACAGAAAAATAAAACAATGTTCTTCATCTCTGAAGGACGAGGCCCATAAGGAGTAGGAGGGAGGTTGAGGTGGTGGTGGATGTGGCGGTGTCATAGGCGTGCGCACAGGGTGTGCCTGGTGTACCTGGGCACACCCTAATCACCTAGGGCACATAGCATTATCGCTCTGTTTGCCAGTGAGGAGATGGGAAAGATCTCCCTCGCACCTGCTCTGCTCTATTTCTCTTTGCCAGCAGGGAGAGTAATGTATCGGGGCCATGTACATGTAGGCAAACACATGCATGTGTATTTCAACTTTGGGGTGCACACCCTAATGCAATAGGCTGCGCACACCTATGGGCGGTGTAGGTGGAAGCGGCGGTGGAGGAGGACCAGGGCCGGATTAAGAGCATCATGGTCTTGGTGCTGAGGATTTTGAAGGGCCTTAAGGGCCGTGCCTTGGCATGCACCCAGAGGAGGAAGGGTGCAGCCATGCATGCCTAATTCAACATGGGATGCTGTCTCTGAAGCCCATAAACACATCCATGCATCGGCAACTGTCCCTCCTTGTCCGGCCTTCGCGCTGTGTGGGGAGGTTCTGAGGGTGCTGCCTGGGGAAGCGAGCATAGAAGCCAGACTTCTGTGTTTACAAGTGACAGAAGAGCGGTCACAGTGAATATGGCCAACCCGGGGCCTATATAAAAGGTAGGGGCCTGCATGGAGCTGCAGCTCCAATAGCCCCTACGTTAATCTGGCCCTGAGGAGGAGGACGAGGTAGCCAACACTGCTTCTTTTCACAAATTTTAAATGAGGGTACACCCCAAAAGAGTTAGAAAGAGCAAAAATGGAACAATGGCTGGGTAAGGTCGGTATCCATTGCTATTCTGCACAAGGTACGGAAAAGTCCCGTGGGATCCATGCCTGGTTCATTTTAATGAACGTGAGCTTGTCCACATTGTCTCTGGACAGGCGGATGCGCTTGTCTGTTATAACACCCCCAGCCGTGCTAAATACCCGTTCAGATAATACACTGGCTGCAGGGCACGCCAGCACCTCCAAGGCGTAAAGGGCAAGCTCAGGCCATGTGCCCAATTTGGAGACCCAGAAGTTGAAGGGGGCAGACCCCTCATTCACTACATGTAGGCGTGTGCACACATACTGCTCCACCATGTTGGTAAAATGCTGCCTCCTGCTAAGACGTTCCATCTGAGCTGCTGGTGCTGCTGTTTGTTGTGGCGTGCTGACAAAGCTTTTCCACATTTCGGCCATGCTAACCCTGCCTTCTGAGGTGCTGGCGGTGCCCTGGTTGAGTTGGCGACCTCCTCCTCCTCCTCCTCTGCCTTGTGCTTCCACTGTGGCCCCGCTGTCAGATGGGAATGCCAGCAGCATCGCATCTACCAGTGTGCGCTTGTACTCGCGCATCTTGCGATCGCGCTCCAGTGAGTGAATTAAGGACGGTACGTTGTCCTTGTAACGGGGATCCAGCAGCGTGGCCACCCAGTAATCAGCACAAGTTAGAATGTGGGCAACTCAGCGGTCGTTGTGGAGACACTGCAGCATGTAATCGCTCATGTGTGCCAGGCTGCCCAGAGGCGACGAAAGGCTGTCCTCTGTGGGAGGTGTATCGTCCGTGTCCTCTGTATCCCCCCAGCCACGCACCAGTGATGGCCATGAGCTGGCCTGGGTGCCACCCTGCTGTGAACATGGTTCCATCTCCTCCTCCAGCTCCTCCTCCTCCTCATCCTCCTCATCCTCCAGAACTGTGCCCCTGCTGGACAATTGTGTCCCTGGCGTTTGTGTGTGCAGGAACCCACCCTCGGAGCCCCTTGCGAATGACTGCCCTGAAAGCCTTTGAAATGTTACCTCTTCATCCTCCTCCTCCTCCTCCTCATCCTGTGCCACATCCTCTTCCATCATCGCCCGAATTGTTTTTTCAAGGAGGCATAGAAGTGGGATAGTTAAGCTGAGAACGGCGTCATTGCCACTGGCCATGTTGGTGGAGTACTCAAAACAGCGCAACAAGGCACAATATATGCAAATGTCAAATATGCAAACTATGCCGCAATTTAATGTTTTTTACACCAAAAGGGTGTGTATTGAATAGCGGAATAGGATAAAAAACTGTGTATCTCACACGTACAAACACAGACTAGGCCCGATTACATTTTTTCCTACCCTAAAGGGAGGATGAGGAAGAGGAGTATGGAACAGGCAGCACCCTCAAATCTTCAGAAGTATGAGATGAACCCCAAAAACTTGGAAAGGTGGATCTCACACGTACCGACACAGACTATTCCGCAATTTAATTGAGCCACAAAGGTTTTTATTGAATAGCGGAATAGGAAATATGATCAAAAAAAAGTGTATGTTTTTCACACGTACAGAAGCACACTAGGCCCCAATTACTATTGTTTGTACACCTAAAAGGATGGATGAGGAGGAGGAGGAGGAGGAGTATAGAACAGGCAGCACCCTCAAAGCTTCAGAAGTATGAGATGAACCCCAAAAACTTGGAAAGGTGGATCTCACACGTACCGACACAGACTATTCCGCAATTTAATTGAGCCCCAAAGGTTTTTATTGAATAGCGGAATAGGAAATATGATCAAAAAAAAGTGTATGTTTTTCACACGTACAGAAGCACACTAGGCCCCAATTACTATTGTTTGTACACCTAAAAGGATGGATGAGGAGGAGGAGGAGGAGGAGGAGGAGTATAGAACAGGTAGCACCCTCAAAGCTTCAGAAGTATGAGATGAACCCCAAAAACTTGGAAAGGTGGATCTCACACGTACCGACACAGACTATTCCGCAATTTAATTGAGCCCCAAAGGTTTTTATTGAATAGCGGAATAGGAAATATGATCAAAAAAAAGTGTATGTTTTTCACACGTACAGAAGCACACTAGGCCCCAATTACTATTGTTTGTACACCTAAAAGGATGGATGAGGAAGAGGAGGAGTATAGAACAGGCAGCACCCTCAAAGCTTCAGAAGTATGAGATGAACCCCAAAAACTTGGAAAGGTGGATCTCACACGTACCGACACAGACTATTCCGCAATTTAATTGAGCCCCAAAGGTTTTTATTGAATAGCGGAATAGGAAATATGATAAAAAAAAGTGTATGTTTTTCACACGTACAGAAGCACACTAGGCCCCAATTACTATTGTTTGTACACCTAAAAGGATGGATGAGGAGGAGGAGTAGGAGGAGTATAGAACAGGCAGCACCCTCAAAGCTTCAGAAGTATGAGATGAACCCCAAAAACTTGGAAAGGTGGATCTCACACGTACCGACACAGACTATTCCGCAATTTAATTGAGCCCCAAAGGTTTTTATTGAATAGCGGAATAGGAAATATGATCAAAAAAAAGTGTATGTTTTTCACACGTACAGAAGCACACTAGGCCCCAATTACTATTTGTTTGTACACCTAAAAGGATGGATGAGGAGGAGGAGTAGGAGGAGTATAGAACAGGCAGCACCCTCAAAGCTTCAGAAGTATGAGATGAACCCCAAAAACATGGAAAGGTGGATCTCACACGTACCGACACAGACTATTCCGCAATTTAATTGAGCCCCAAAGGTTTTTATTGAATAGCGGAATAGGAAATATGATCAAAAAAAAGTGTATGTTTTTCACACGTACAGAAGCACACTAGGCCCCAATTACTATTGTTTGTACACCTAAAAGGATGGATGAGGAGGAGGAGGAGGAGGAGTATAGAACAGGCAGCACCCTCAAAGCTTCAGAAGTATGAGATGAACCCCAAAAACTTGGAAAGGTGGATCTCACACGTACCGACACAGACTATTCCGCAATTTAATTGAGCCCCAAAGGTTTTTATTGAATAGCGGAATAGGAAATATGATCAAAAAAAAGTGTATGTTTTTCACACGTACAGAAGCACACTAGGCCCCAATTACTATTGTTTGTACACCTAAAAGGATGGATGAGGAGGAGGAGGAGGAGGAGTATAGAACAGGCAGCACCCTCAAAGCTTCAGAAGTATGAGATGAACCCCAAAAACTTGGAAAGGTGGATCTCACACGTACCGACACAGACTATTCCGCAATTTAATTGAGCCCCAAAGGTTTTTATAGAATAGCGGAATAGGAAATATGATCAAAAAAAAGTGTATGTTTTTCACACGTACAGAAGCACACTAGGCCCCAATTACTATTGTTTGTACACCTAAAAGGATGGATGAGGAGGAGGAGGAGGAGTATAGAACAGGCAGCACCCTCAAAGCTTCAGAAGTATGAGATTGTGTTCACTGTACCCCACAAAGATTGTGTTCACTGTACCCCACAAAGATTGTGTTCACTGTACCCCACAAAGGTTTTGTTCACTGCACCCCACAAAGATTGTGTTCACTGCACTCCAAAAGGATTGTCTTCACTGCACCCCAAAAAGGTTGTGTTCACTGTACCCCACAAAGGTTTTGTTCACTGCACCCCACAAATATTGTGTTCACTGTACCCCACAAAGGTTTTGTTCACTGCACCCCACAAAAATTGTGTTCACTGTACCCCCCAAAGATTTTGTTCACTGTACCCCACAAAGGTTTTGTTCACTGCACCCCACAAAGATTGTGTTCACTGTACCCCACAAAGGTTTTGTTCACTGCACCCCACAAAGATTGTGTTCACTGCACCCCACAAAGATTGTGTTCACTGTACCCCACAAAGGTTTTGTTCACTGCACCCCACAAAGATTGTGTTCACTGTACCCCCACAAAGGTTTTGTTCACTGCACCCCGCAAAGATTTTGTTCACTGCACTCCAAAAGGATTGTGTTCACTGCACCCCAAAAAGATTGTGTTCACTGCAGCCCACACACAGAAAAATGGATGTGGATCACTGACACCTGCCTATCTCCTATCCCACACCACACAGCAATATCGATTGTAGTTTGTAGAACACAGTTTCCCTAAAATTCAGCAGACTCTGTCCCTAACAGGATTGAGAAGAGATCGTAGATCAGGAGAACTAAGTGCAGACCCCACCCCACACAGCAATATCGATTGTAGTTTGTAGAACACTCTGACCCTAAAATTCAGCAGCAGCCTCTCCCTAACAGGATTGAGAAGAGATCGTAGATCAGGATTGAGTGCAGACCCCACCCCCCACACAGCAATATCGATTGTAGTTTGCAGAAGACACTGACCCTATAATTCAGCAGACTCTATCCCTAAAATGCCTACAACTCGCCCTGCCTAAACACTCCGACCTGTCCCTCAATTCTATTCGGACACAAATGGTTTTTTCCTGCCTATCTTTCCCTAATCAGCAGCCAGCACGTTGATGTGTGCTCTGTCCCTGATCTAAGCAGCATAATGATGCCGCTGCGGCTGCCTCGAACTTATAAAGACTTGGTCACATGCTTCAGACGGCCAATCACAGCTACTGAGACATTTGCAGGCATGGCTGGGATGGCTTAAGGCACACCAGTTAAACAATTGTTGATTGGCTGTTGAAAGCCCGCCATGAAAAGAGCGCCAAAGCATGCAAAACCCGGAAATAAAACGACCGAACACGGATTTTTACCCGAATATACAGTAAAGTGTCCGTGTTCGTGTTCGGGTAACAAAAATCCAATTATTCGGTACGAACACGAATAATACAGTCCGTGTTCGCTCAACACTATCAGCTACCCAATCTACTATCGGGTGTACATGTTCTGGCTTCACCATCCATAGAGCGGCATTTGGGCCTATCAAATAACGCTGCAGATTCTGTCGCCTACTCTCACTAGAGGAAGGTGTTTGACTTGGAGCGGTAGTTGGCACTGAACGGCCACGTCCTCTACCAGAAACAGGAGTTCCACCAACACCACCACGACCATACCCACGTCCCTTATTTGATGTTCTCCTCATTATTTGCATTCACCCACCAAGCTGAAAGATTGGTCTCTCTCCGGTGTCAATTTACCTGGCAGTAGTCAACAATTATGTTCACTAAGGCAGTGCCCGTGTCATAAAAATGCTCTGTGGACCCAGCCTAATGTTTTTAGAGCCCAAAATACAATGATTCTCAATTTCTATGCAGAAATGTAAAAAATAATAATAATAATAATAAATGTACGCTGTATGCACAAGTGGTTTGTGGAACAAGAACAAGTATTTCTGTAATAAAATACAGAAAATGTGTATTTCACTGCTGTAAAATTGAAATTAATTATTTATATGCCAGGTGCACAACTGTTTTTTCGGCCTAAAACGCGACTTTTTTTAATAACACCCCAAAATGCAGCTTTTAACTGCTGTACATTAACAGTATATATTTATGCTATGTATGGACACCAGATTTGGGGACCCAGAACACAGATTTGGTCACCAAAATCCACAAATGCATTGGTAAACTGCTATATATTGGAAATAATTATTTAACCGCCGGATGCACCACTGTTTTTTTCGGCCTAAAACACGTCTTTTTTCAATTTAAAAAAAAAAAAAAAAAAAAAAACTTGCAAGATGTGTGTAAGAAATTATTCAGCTTTGTGCATGAGTGATCCTGAAAAATCCAGGCCTTACAGACTAGACATCACAAAGATAGTTGTTGGCCCATTTAAGAAAAATCTGAGAGAAATGGTCAAGCTGAGGAGATGCTTAAAACCAGAGGAGCTTACAGACCAGATGAACCTAATAGATCTGAAAACAGGGCATGAACAGTTTGAGAAGGGCTATCAAGAGCTGTTAACTGAGTACAGAAGGACAGTGGAAAGGTATGTCTAAGTATAGACCTCATCAGTGCTGTCTCAACTACTTTACAGCCTGATGTTTCCAGTCAGTGTATTCTATACAAAGCCCACTGAGTACTATTAGAGTACTGTCACTTTATTGTGGACTTTAAATTCTGACATGTGAAATTTGGATCAGTGCCATCTTAAGAGCATTAAAGGGCCTCAGGCAATGCAGCGCACTGGGGCACCGCCTACACAATCACCCACGAGAATAAAAATGCAAATTATCGATAAGGCAATATTTAGTGGTACAGTAGTGCCAGGCTAATGACAGCTTCCAAGTTCAGCGGCTGGGTCTGGTGAACACAAACAGTTCCAGTGGAGGTAGACAGGCATTCCTGCAGTTGTGGGCTCCCTCTCCACGGCCCAAGTGGCCTAACAGCAGTGCAGGGACGACAGGCGCTTGCCACCTGTTAAGGTTGGCGGTGGGATGCACATGGGAATTGGGACTAGTGCTGGGCAAGTGGGGCCCCTTGGCAACTGCCCAGCATGCCCATTCAGTGAGATGGCCCTGATTCAGATGTAACCTATTAATGTTAGCAGCAATATATCGTTTGCTGCTTAAATAGTGTCTATAAACTAACACATTATTGGTTCAAACACCACTTGTTGAAGATTCCATTACTTGGTGGGTGCACCTGCTTTAAAGGTGCAAAATTGATGCATTTGTGTTTTGTTTTTGTTTTTTTTTTGTTTGTTTTTTCTTGGGGGGGGGGGTGTTCAGCGGTTTTATTTTTCTAGTTGACTAAATTCAAACATTCATTTTTATTCTGAAGCACTTAAAAATCTAAATACAAAAATAACAAATAAATAATTATACATTTAAAAAGGGCACTTTTTAATTTTCCAGCCTTGGTCCAAGAGCATTTAATAAGGTTTGTTGTTCAGCTCCGAGGTTATGTGATGTTCGGGAGTTATGGAGTGAAGGAGGGGGGTCCAGGATTGGAGATTATATGTAACTTCACCAATAAATGCACTAAACATTTCCGTGGAATAATTTTCTACTTCTAACTTCTATAAAGGACTGTTATCCGAGGTGATATTATTGTAATCAGATTTGTATGTAGCTGATACTTTGTACATATTTGTGTCATTTACCTATCAGGCAGCTCATGGATTTAGCTATGTACATTGATCTGTTGCTGATTCTTTAAATAGATACAAATAGACAAAGATTTGACTGGGCTGACCGAGTAGATACAATGTTTCGTTTTTCTTGCTTCTATCCCCATTGTATTGCGAGTTAAGAGCTCCACGAGCTTCCCAAATACAAAGTAACAATTTTATGGCGGGAGATTGTGGAGAATCTTTTATAGTAGCAATGCTTGAGTGAGGCATGAGAGTTTAGTAAGCTCTGCCACCTTGCGGTCATTCTAGGTACAACACTTCGGTGTGTGCAGTACCAAGAGATGAATAGGAAATGGCCAGAAAGTGGAGATGATCTCCGCAAAAAATATAGAATATATAGAAATAAATTATTATGACTATTATATATTTATTGAAGCCTCACAAACGTGTCACCCACATCTCTGTACAAAGAGCCGGACATACGCAGTATTTATTTCTATTTTTAAATAAGGATATCTTTTATTAATGTGATAAATTGTATTATTACTGTCAGGTAAATGGCACTCTAAAGGCAAACACTTTGTCTTCTTATTATTAACACTCAGACTTGTAATACAGGTGAATAGTAATGAGGGGAAATGTGATCACAGGACATCATTCTCTCATCTCTCCAATCTTTCTCACCGCTAAACTCCTCCAACCAAAACCACGCACACCTACATAGAGCTCCAATGTCAGAACACATTGTATTCCATATTTCCAGAAATTATTTCCCCTCTTTGCTATTAATAGACCACGCCTATGATGGCTCCGAGTTGCTATATTTAAATCTCCCGCCATAATTCTACTGGCCGTTAGGAAGATTCAGCCGCATTATACCGCTAAAGCCGACATTGTAGAAGTTCTATTCATAGATCTGTTCATCTTCCTCCAAAATGACGTCACTTGGGTCGGTTTTCAGCTTCCAAATATTTCCACCAAAGCGGTAAAATCCTCGAATATTACTGCCACAAGCCCGCCAAGTAAACCCAATCATTTTTATTTTATATTACCAAACCCGACGGATCTTCTCAGAGTCACCCACTTCTTTTTAAGATGGAGTCAGACATACATGTTTGGGAGATCTGATTGTATAATTAGACACCGAAAATTGTGATCCGGGTGGGGGGACAATGTGCTATAATGACACCTGTCCGTCCTAACAGCAATTACGTTTTTTTATATGATTTTAAAGTTTAATATAACACATTGAATTGATGTGAGTTTAGATAAGCAGGTGATCTCCTTGGTGTCCATTGCCCTCCATCCTTTAGATTAGACACATTGTTGGGATATGGGACCCATAATCCAATGATAAGGCGCAGAGAAACGTTTGATGGATCAGTAGATGACTCCGGGGTGACATAGTCGGAGCTCAGCACTAACTGCAATACAATTTGCCGTTTTTAAACATATTTGTGATGATCTGATGGAGACAACATTGATTGATTTTCTTTCCACCTATTCTGGAGCTGTTGTAGGGTCAGTAAAATTCGCATTACCCTAATTTTATTTTTCACATTATATGGGGGAGGGGTGGGACTACAACAATAAATAGAAGAAGACTTTACTTGCACAAGTAACAGAAATGAAGGAAACAGTGAAGTGTACAGAAATCCTCTCTTCATCCATTCCCTGTTCATATTTGGCGCTATTCTTCCTTGGAGATTACACAGAAAACATTCGTCTGTCACACATCATAACAATTTCATATTTATACAATATTACTGTAAAAAAAAGCTGACCTGATGGAAGGGGCGGGGTCACAGCCATTCAATACTCTGCAGAGAATTTAACTTACTTAGACACATTGTTAACATTTTTCTGATTTCTAGTTACAAAGAATGGACTGAAATGAAACAACTGTGTTTATTGATTCGTTGTATATATTTATCTGGCAGTGTCATGATTACTACAGATTTCTACCAGTCCTTTCACTTTTCGTTTATTTTAGGATGTAGGGGGGAAATCCGTAACGCCTACATGTCATGTCTGAAAGATGAAACATTAATTATCGACCAGTTCCCCGATCATATACAGATCTGATAATGAAACATGTAATACTTGATTTCCAATCACATAGAAAGGTAGAGATCTATGAGAGAAGTCGCCTCACTATCATGTTCTGTATGTAGCAGTGGTGGGGATTTTGCATTCTGAGAACATATGGAAATGCTTTACATTATTCTATAATCTTCCAATTCTATTTCAGTTTATTCTGTACTAATCAATGAATCTGCCTGAAAATAAAGTGTTAAAGATACTTCTCGGATAAATATCTCATCTGATGATCTCAGTGTGGGATTTGATGTTATAACGGGGCTGATTATTTGTCTGTAACGTTTTCACAATTCAGGCGGGAAATTTGAAAATCGCTATTTTAGATCTAAGCCAATCAGAACTGTGAGCGGTTTCATTATCAGCCTTCATTAGTCAGCGATGTCTTCATGAGGATCCAAAGAATTCTATTCGAAAATTTTCTCAGTTTTCAGCCTGGAAAAGATTTGTTCCGTAGACTTTTCATAGATCTCTATAACAAACATCCAATAACAGAGCAATTCTGTATTCTGATGTGCAAAATCAAAACAGAACAATAATATTTCTACATATTTATTTCCTGGAATTGAAGGGACCGTCCCGGAAAGAGTGATATTTTCTATGAATAATTGTCAGTGTCGGATTAGCCGATCTGAGATGACTGAGCAGATACAATGTTTCACTTTTCTTGCTTCTATCCCCCATTGTGTTGCGGAATAAAAGCTCCACGATCTCCCCAAATTATATTTAGATAAAGGAACAATGTAAGGCGGGAGATTGCGGAGAATCTTTCATTGTAACAATGTAGCAGAAGTGATTAGAGCAGTTGGGTGTGTGCAGTACAAGGCGAGGAATAGGAAATGTATAGAGCCAGAGAGGGGAGACGATCTCTGCAATAAAGAAGGATGAGATTAGAAGGAAGGTTTTATTCATTCCCCTTCCAGTCTGACCGACCTACTTCTCATCTCAAGATTATTAATGATGTTATTTTGAGTTTATTTTCTGTTATCCGGACAGCTAAAACTTGTAAAGGTAATACATTGTACGATACATGAAGATTGTATGACAGCTCGGTTGTGTAGTATGTGGGTGGCTCTTAGAAGAGCCTTTGTGTGTTGTTGGGGTGATGGGTGGGGGAGGGGTATTACTTGGCGCTGGTGTACTTGGTGACGGCCTTGGTGCCCTCGGAGACGGCGTGCTTGGCCAGCTCTCCGGGCAGGAGGAGGCGGACGGCGGTCTGTATCTCCCGGGAGGTGATGGTGGAGCGCTTGTTGTAATGAGCCAGGCGGGAAGCTTCGCCGGCGATGCGCTCGAAGATGTCATTGACGAAGGAGTTCATGATGCTCATGGCCTTGGAGGAGATGCCGGTGTCGGGGTGGACCTGCTTGAGCACCTTGTAGACGTAGATGGCATAACTCTCCTTCCTGCTCTTCCTCCGCTTCTTGCCGTCCTTCTTCTGGCTCTTGGTCACGGCTTTCTTGGAGCCCTTCTTGGGCGCCGGGGCGGACTTGGCTGGTTCAGGCATAAGGGATAAGAAGAATATTTCCTCCGCTCTGAGAAGAGAAAAGTGTGCTGGCGCCGCCCTCATGTGCTGCTTATATAGGCGGTCCTATGCAAATGAGCCTCCTCCCTCCTCACTCTTCTATTGGAAGACTCAGCCATGTGATGGGCAGTGACGTCATGTTTTCTTTCCTCAGTTAATGATTGGTTTAGATACAAACCTACAGAGTATTGGCTGGTTTCAAACGTGGCCAATCATAAGGCAAGACGTCATATCATTCAGCGTATAACAGGAAAGGGAGCGGCTCCAGCCATTCACATCTCTTTGAGAGCTCCAATATCACAGAATCATGTCTGGCCGCGGCAAACAAGGAGGAAAGGTTCGGGCTAAGGCCAAGACCCGATCATCCCGGGCTGGTCTGCAGTTCCCAGTCGGTCGTGTTCACCGCCTGCTCAGGAAGGGTAACTATGCCGAGCGGGTCGGGGCCGGAGCTCCCGTCTATCTGGCCGCCGTCCTCGAGTATCTCACCGCTGAGATCCTCGAGCTGGCCGGCAACGCCGCCCGCGACAACAAGAAGACCCGCATCATCCCCCGACACCTCCAGCTGGCTGTCCGCAACGACGAGGAGCTCAACAAGCTGCTCGGGGGCGTCACCATCGCCCAGGGAGGAGTCCTGCCCAACATCCAGGCCGTGCTGCTGCCCAAGAAGACCGAGAGCCACAAGGCCACCAAGACCAAGTAATCCCCACCGGTTCAACCACATCACCCAACACAACAAAGGCTCTTCTCAGAGCCACCCACATCTACATACAAAGAGCCTCCTACCTCATTCTGTGTCTTACAACAAATCACATCTATCACTCAGCAGGAAAGAAGTTTTTCATTCCTACAAATACATCTGACAGCAAACAACTTGCTTATTAACCCTTCTAATACCGGGGACTTGTAGTGAGAACATTTCCTACATCTAAAGAACTCATTATTGGAGAATCTCCTTTCTAAAGTTTTCTCCTCTCCCTCCAGGAACTCCTCGTCATTCCCCATCCTTTATTCCTGCTGAATGCATTCTACAAATCAGCAATTACCAAACCATCATCTTCCCAAGAAACTCCGATATCATTCAAGTCAGGATTCTCCTGTAAAGGAAGAAAAAAGGTTCAGAACTGTGATTGGCTCAATTTTCCCGCCGGAATAGTATGGAAAGTTACAACCCTCCCTTATTGGCTGATCTGGCACTGAATGATATAAAATCTCCCTTCTGTGGAACATTCATCAACGGTCCCTCTGATTCCAGGCAGTTTAAAAATCATTGAAATGTTACATTGTTTTAGGATTTGATTTTACTACAGAATCCTCAGATCACATTTACTGTGAAATATTCAAAGACATCACTGGCGGATGTAAGGAACGCCCACAGCTCTGATTGGCTCAGATTTTAAATTTGCCCGCCTGAATTGTGAAGAACGTTACAGAGAAATAATCAGCCCCATTATACCGCCAAATCCGACATTTATCCAAGAAATATCAACGCTTCATAGTTCTATTTTCACCGCTTAGTGAGGAATCTGAAGATTAAATAATGTAAAACATTTACATATGTTCTCTTTTAAGTCCTCAGAATGCAGAATCCCCACAACATGATAGTGAGATGACTTCTCTCATAGATCTCTACCTTTCTATATGATGGGAAATAAAGGATTCCATGTTTCATTATCAGATCTGTGTAGAACTATATCTCCTCTCTTCCTGATATATAATTTGTACATATAGCAGATGCACAGATTTCTTCTTCCTGTATCACAATCGGAATGTTCACAAACATTCCATCTTTGAAACATTCTATTTCTAGAATCATCTCAGTATGAGTGAGCTCCATTCTTTTCATAATGAAATATTAACTTTTAGGTTCAGTTCCAGCATAAACTATTATCCTCACTCAGATTATCACCCCGAGTGCTGACTGTACAATCTCCTATAGATCTACTGACCGCCCAATAAGATTCCACATATAATATTGTTCGGTTCTTACATCTCTGATTGTTCAATCTGCTTTATGTTTAGCAGAGTGTATGGGCAGCTAGACATCGCACCATTCCATTTCTTACTGAAACAATTAGCGGAAGTTCTTATTGTTACACGATAAATATCTAGAAATGACATGTCTGAGTTGTGAATCATCAGCCCTTTGTATGAGAAGGTGGGTGGCCCTGAGAAGGGCCTTTGTTGGGGTGAAGTGGGTAAGCGGTGGATGTTGGGGGTTTAGCCTCCGAATCCGTAGAGAGTGCGGCCCTGGCGTTTGAGCGCATAGACGACATCCATGGCGGTGACGGTCTTCCTCTTGGCGTGCTCGGTGTAGGTGACGGCATCGCGGATGACATTCTCCAGGAAAACTTTGAGCACTCCGCGGGTCTCCTCATAGATGAGTCCGGAGATGCGCTTGACACCCCCTCTGCGGGCCAAACGTCGGATGGCGGGTTTGGTGATGCCCTGAATGTTGTCCCGGAGCACCTTCCTGTGGCGCTTAGCGCCTCCTTTCCCCAGACCCTTTCCTCCTTTACCGCGACCAGACATCTCCAAGTTCTTTGTGTCTCAGACGAATATGAAGGAAAAAGCACCCAGCCTCGCTTTATATGCAGCTTATGCGGACCTGATGGAGAATAACGGGGAGGGGTTAGAGGTGGGAGTGTCCAGACGTCACAATAAGTCCGCCCCTCTGTGCTCTCAATCATCCAATCCTCAGCAGTTCCTTGATTTAAATTTCCCGCTCGATTATGCTCTTTGTTCATCAGAAAGAGCAACTTTTCACTTCTTTTGGGTGACCATTGGATTTCATTTCATCATCATTACTGGTGAGGTCATGTCTCTGACGTCACCCAGGATCCTCCAAATAAATGTCCTCACTACATACACAGACATCGGGATATTCCCATTTGGTGAATTAAATATGAAAGTATCCTAATATAAATAAGAATATATAAAATAATAGATTTATAAAGAAAATAAAAATCGTAAAAATACCGTAAAATGCAGCATTTCAAACCCCCACCCAAAACGAGACGTAATACCTCCCAGCTTTTAGTAGAGTGCAGATCTCCTCGATAAATGACCCCAACCAGAAAAAAGAATACCAGAGATATGAGCGCACTCAAATGTCCATACAACTTGTTTGATGAACAACAATTCTTCTAGCCACCCCAAAATATAGACAATTGTCTTCTGAAGAATGATTAGTTTTCCAATATTATCTAGAAAGCCATTTCTTTCCCAATAATTATCACAATCGTTTAACCGACTTTTTATTACATCTGACCAGAGAAGGCTTCCTAGACCATTAACACTTCCTGGATATAAAGTTCTCCTTTCAATCGATCCTGTTTATAAGAGATGTTCCGACACCGCACCTTCCACTGGTGACCTTACTATCCAGATTACTATATAAAGTCCCCACAATGAACGCTCGGCTCTGGGATCCTTCAGGTCATACACTGCACGGATGGATTAGGACATCTAGAACCCTTTGCTGATCTCTCACAAGTCATGTTCCCCCAGAGTCCTGGAACAGATGAGATGTCACACAATGTATTATGTCTCCAGAATCCCGGATCTCTCATCATCTTCTATTAGAATGGGATAGGACCCGGCACAGCTGCTACACATAACCAGAGTACAAACCAATTCCATCCCTCAGTCTACATACACCAACCAATCTCACCCCATGATTGCACTATATCGTTTCATGTGTTATTCTGCAGCAATACACACTGGACCAAACATGTCCCCTTCTCAGCAATCAGATCTTTTAGGCCTACTTGTTTAATTAGAGGTGTATAGACACATGGATCAGTCCCTACAGATCGATCTTAGATCCACTAGATAGATAGATAGATAGATAGATAGATAGATAGATAGATAGATAGATAGATAGATAGATAGATAGATAGATAGATAGATAGATAGATAGATAGATAGATAGATAGATAGATAGATAGATAGATAGATAGATAGATAGATAGATAGATAGATAGATAGATAGATAGATAGATAGATAGATAGATAGATAGATAGATAGATAGATAGATAGATAGATAGATAGATAGATAGATAGATAGATAGATAGATAGATAGATAGATAGATAGATAGATAGATAGATAGATAGATAGATAGATAGATAGATAGATAGATAGATAGATAGATAGATAGATAGATAGATAGATAGATAGATAGATAGATAGATAGATAGATAGATAGATAGATATCTGTGCAAGCTGCAGTAGTGGCACACCTATTATAATGATTGCACAGGGATTTGATTGAAAGGGGAATGCGAATCCAGCGATAGGTGTTCAGGATCTAATGCTGATCCACGTGGAACATCTAGAAATACTGATCGCACTGAGTGATCCCTCATCTGCCCAACTTCTAAAGGTTTTATCTGACACAAAAGAAAAAAAAAAACATGTAAAATAATCCGATGAATTCTGCAGTCTAGATGCCATTTCCTCAGATCCCCAGCTATGAATTTTTATTTTGTTATCAAACTGCACACACGAATCCGTTTTATTCTATTCCTTGGATTCGGAAAGGAAGCCATGAAATCGCATTTGTATCTTATCCCAGATCCCTGCACGGAAGTCATTCCTCTTATCACCAGCAGGTGTCAGGGTTTCTCCTCCATAGAGAATACATTGGAGCAGTTTAGTTCAATTTCATTCAAATGGTTCTGATAGAAAACTTCCTGAGCGCTGATCCATCTGGAAACAATGACACCGACTGATCCCAGATCTACCCGGAGCAGGGAGGGCAATGCTGGGGGGGGACGATTCATTGTCTGCTCAGCGATCTGTCCCTCCATGTTGGTACAGAATTGTGCTGGATCAAACAAGCTGTGCAAGTTAACTTTCTACTTGTTATTCACTAATAACGGACTAATCAGATCAGTGAGATCGGAGGAGGATTTTATGTCCTCTCATTTACTGCATTATGGAGAAAAAATGTCCAATCTCAGAGCTTCTAATTCTTACACCGATTAGGAATTTCCGACCTTTTGATTTTTAAAAATATTTCTGATGAATATTTGGCAGAAAGGAAAACTGATAGAAAGGATCCTCAGCCATTCAATACTCTGAAGAGAATTTAATTTATTTTGTAACTAGAAACCAGCAAAATGTTTACAATGTTTCTAAGAGGGGACAGATTTGCTTCTTCAGACATGAAATATTTGTGTTATTGATTCATTGTACATATCTGGCAGTGCCATGATTTCTACCAGTCCTTTCACTTTTTTCTTATTCTAGTTTTAATATGGGGAAATCTGTAACCGCTACATGTCTGATAGAGGTCAGTTCCATGATCCTACACAGATCTGATAATTACAATTTTAATTTTTAGCAGGGGTTCCCCGAGACCAGAAGTTTATTTCAAGGGTTCCTCTGTGTCCCAAAAGGTTGAGAAAAGCTGCTCTTACACCCTTCAGTATTTTGCCGGTAACACACATCTATCAGCACTATGCACCTAGTAATACTGCATAATAGATCTACATGTGTGATTGCCCGCGGGGTTCCAATTATTATTTGAATTTTAAACAAGAATTAATATAGGTTCTGCATTGCTTTGCCTAATAGCCATCATATATACAGACCAATAACTTACATACCTGTACTTTTTGAAATGTATATTTGTTTGCTCTCTGAGCTATCCAATTTGAATACATGCTATACTTTGAGAATGTATTTTCTCATTTCCTTTGGTGTTTCCTTTACGTCTTTAAAAAAAATCAAATACAGAATTAAAGTAATAATAATAAAAAGATCACTAAAGACACATTTTTTTCTTTATTTTGGGTGGAGTGGAGAGGGATAGGACCCCCTGACAGATTTGTATTGCTGCTTGTGTCCTCGTTGGGGATTTCCCCCTTTCTATCTGTCCTGTTTACCATTTTCACTGAGCTTGAAAGTAAAATAAAATCCCAAATATTGAGTTATCACCTGAACAGTAGTAGAGTGGAATTCTTTCACTGTGGACACTAGTTCTGATGTGAATCAGGGATCCCCTCACTTTGGAGGGATTTATTTTCACTCTTCGTTTGGCTATGGGACCAAAGATGGTAAAAAATACATTTTACAGGGGGTTATTATAACCCTCCCTTATCTTATATATTTAAAAAATGGAAAAAAAAAAATATCAATAATTTAAAAAGATGATTGACACCAACCTCTGCCTTACTGACATCGTCCTTTTGCCCCGTGTGAAAGAATGTCTAGATTTTACCTCTGATTGTAGATACAAGGAAACATTCTACCTGAGTAGTCTATATAGCTGTGTAGTAATATGTGGCAATAAAGTTACTCAGAATATTCAGATGACAATATATTTGTAATGATGAGCAGAATGTGATACAAAGTACATTAAATATGACATGCTCCCATCATCTAACACCTTTGTATCTCTAACAATCTCTCCCATCCCATCGCACAAGGATCTGATGTCACTGGCTGATGTTTTTCTTCCAGGCTCCTTCTACTCAGCTATAGATGAGCAGATTTGTGTATTAGAGGAATATGTTTCCTGATTTTCACTCTTCACTCATGTAATGCGAAGATGATTGTAGTGGGAGATGTGAGAAGATTGTTTTCTGATGGGAATGTGTGTAGAAAAGTAGGTAGAAGGAGGAATGGGACACACACTCAGGAGGTTGGAGGTGTTTGCAGCCTCTGTGTTCAGCCTCCTGAGCAGATCATGAGAGCGGACAGTGCGAGATCGATAAGTGACAGTCCAGTGAGCAGATCGGGTCCCCGATAAAGATCGCTCATCCTTCCATTTCATATTAAAATCGTTTTTCTCTCTGCCAGGGAAACACAAGAAGAGAGAGAAGATTCTCCAACACTGGAATGAGAGTCAATGGGCGTGTCTAAGGTGTAACCAATAGCAGTGCAGAAGGCAAGTTCGATATCAACCAATAGCAGCGCAGAACGTCTGTATATAAGGCAGAGCGCCACCCAGAAAGATATTTCTATTCTCTATTTTAGAAACTCTCTGAGAATCATGACTGAGACTGAGAGCGCCCCAGCCGCCGCTCCTCCAGCGGAGCCCGCAGCCAAAAAGAAGCCGGCTAAGAAGGCGGCAGCCGGAGGAGCCAAGAAAGGCAGCAAGAAGCCGTCCGGTCCCAGCGTGTCCGAGCTCATCGTCACAGCCGTGGCCGCTTCCAAAGAGCGCAGCGGGGTCTCCCTGGCCGCCCTCAAGAAGCTCCTGGCCGCTGGAGGATACGATGTGGAGAAGAACAACAGCCGCCTGAAGAGCGCCGTCAGGGCGCTGGTGACCAAGGGGAGCCTCGTCCAGGTGAAAGGACATGGAGCCTCCGGATCCTTCAAGATCAACAAGAAGCAGCAAGAGGGCGACAAGGCCAAGAAAACCGCAAAGAAGCCATTGGCTGCTGCTAAGAAGCCGGCAAAGTCCCCTAAGAAACCGGCGGCCAAGTCACCCAAGAAGGCAGTAAAGTCCCCTAAGAAGAAGGCGGCGGCCAAGAGCCCCAAGAAACCGGCGAAGGCTGCAGCTGCCAAGAAGGCGACAAAGAGCCCCAAGAAGCCCAAAGCTGCAGCCAAGCCCAAAAAAGCCGCCAAGAGTCCGGCTAAGAAGGCGGCAAAACCCAAGGCAGCAGCCAAGCCCAAGAAGGCCGCTCCGAAGAAGAAATAAATCAAAGCAGCCGGAGAACTCCTTCATCTACACCCCCCAAAGGCTCTTCTCAGAGCCACCCACCTCCTCCTAACAGAGCTACACCCACCCACCTCCTAACAGCAACACCTACCTACACCCACCCACCTCCTAACAGCAACACCCACCTACACCCACCCACCTCCTAACAGCAACACCCACCAGAAGCCGCATAGACTTTGCACATTATAGAGGAGCTCAGATGTTCCCCATCACACATTGTACATTTATCCCTTGCAGATCATCTTATTATCTACATTTTATAGGAGAAATCACTGAAAGAAATCGGAGATCCCTCCTGATATAAAGGATCTTTAGGATCCCCACCAGACACATCTGTCGTGCGAATCGGAGACAATTCCCCCACACTATGAGTGGGATCTCCGAGAGGGGGAGGGGGGGGATACATTTCCTCTTCTAGATGATCGTTAAGGATCTTCAATATTTAATGTGACCGTTATAAGGGAAATAATTGTACTGATGGGAGAGGTTAGAATGGTCAGCTACAAGAATGTGTTATTTCCCCTAAAAATAACAGAAATCGGTTTAGCAGCGCCGATGTTCCATTCGGATAGAAATGACAACTCTCGGCTCCACTTTTACATTCATCAGACATATCTTTATATACAAAGATTAGAGACTGTGAGAATGGACTGGCGGTAGATCTCTACCTTTCTATATGATGGGAAATAAAGGATTCCATGTTTCATTATCAGATCTGTGTAGGATCATGGAACTGACCTCTATCAGACATGTAGCAGTTACAGATTTCCTCATATTAAAACTAGAATAAGAAAAAAAGTGAAAGGACTGGTAGAAATCATGGCACTGCCAGATATGTACAATGAATCAATAAACACAAATATTTCATGTCTGAAGAAGCAGATCTGACCCCTCTTAGAAACATTTTGCTGGTTTCTAGTTACAAAATAAATGAAATTCTCTTCAGAGTATTGAATGGCTGAGGATCCTTTCTGCCAAATGAGAACATATTCATCAGAAATAGGTTTTTAAAAAAATCAAAAGATTGGAGATTCCTAATCGGTGTAAGAATTAGAAGATCTGAGATTGGACAGTTTTTCTCCATAATACAGTAAATGAGAGGACATAAAATCCTCCTCCGATCTCACTGATCTGATTATTCCGTTCTTAGTGAATAACAAGTAGAAAGTTGACTTGCACGGCTTATTCCATCCAGCACAATTCTGTACTAACATGGAGGGACAGATCGCTGAGCAGACAATGAATCGTCCCCCCCCCCCCCCAGCATTGCCCTCCCTGCTCCGGGCAGATCTGGGATCAGTCGGTGTCATTGTTTCCAGATTGAAAGTGTAAGCTCTGCTGGTGAGTTTAGGAATGTGCAGCTGTGTCCCCTCCCCCCCTGTGTGTGTGATAGGGAAGATTGTAGAAAGTTGTAGAATATCAGAGGAGAGATTCCTGTGATAGATCGGGGAGAGGAAATGTCTTCTTCATACAGCAGAATGAGGAGTGAGTGAGATTAGCAGTGAGTTGTATGATTTCTACACCCGAGCTGAGAAATCGGTGACCCCGTGGAGTGTACAGGAGGGGGAGGGGAGATTACTGTTTATTTTGAACAGATTTCCTCTCTCTGATCTCCTGGTAGTGATGAGATAAGAAGTAAAGATTCTGTGTATAGGAACGTTTGTTTTACTGATGAATATTGTTCCATTGTATCTATATAGAAGTGTGAATTGTTACTCTAATTGTTACAGATGAGTTACATTGTATTTAGTGAACAATAAATCTCCTTTATAGAGCAGAAATGTAAATGATTTCTCCGGGATCGGTTTAGAAATGTTACAGATGAGCTTTGCTTACCATGAAATATTGTTCTAATGTATCTATTAGTGAAGATATAGAGAAGTGTGAATGGTTAGAGATGAGATTTACTTCCACACTGAGGATCGGAGCGCAGAGAAGGGAGAGAGAGAAGATGTGGTGAAGCTGATGGCGGGGATGGAATGTGTAGAAATGTAGTAGCGGGTATTTGCAGCATGTAGTAGCGGGTGATGAGGTTGTATGGAGCTCTTTGTGAGGCGGATTTGGTGGCTCTGAAAAGAGCCTTTGTGGTGTGTAGAGAAGGTATGGGGGGGGGGGTGGAGATAAGAATGTATTTAGGCCCTCTCTCCGCGGATGCGGCGTGCCAGCTGTATGTCTTTGGGCATGATGGTGACCCTCTTGGCGTGGATGGCGCACAGGTTGGTGTCCTCGAAGAGTCCGACGAGATAAGCCTCGGAAGCCTCTTGCAGAGCCATGACGGCGGAGCTCTGGAAGCGCAGGTCGGTCTTGAAGTCCTGGGCGATCTCTCGGACGAGGCGCTGGAAGGGCAGTTTGCGGATGAGCAGCTCGGTGGATTTCTGGTAGCGGCGGATCTCTCGGAGAGCCACGGTGCCGGGCCTGTAGCGGTGAGGCTTCTTGACTCCGCCGGTGGCCGGGGCGCTCTTGCGGGCGGCTTTGGTGGCCAGCTGCTTGCGGGGAGCTTTCCCTCCGGTGGACTTACGAGCGGTTTGCTTGGTTCTTGCCATAGTTAGGAAAGGCTTCTAATCTCCAGACGGAACAGAAGTATGAGAACACGGGCTGTGCGGCGTCTATTTATACAGACCGCGCTGCACGTTTATTGGTTAATGCTGACCACGCCTGCTTAGGTTTAATAGGACCATTTCTTAGAGCTCTAATCAGCCAATGAGTGAGCTGTGTGATTCAGCTTTCAGTAGGGCGGGGCTTTCCCAGCCAGAGGTCACAAGGGACAGATTAACCCGAACCTGTCCGGAAAGCTGTGCGCGCCATTGCTGATATAGGAGACATTAGAAATATTGTGAAGATGAAATGCTTTGTGAAATCCACTAAAGGACAATTTTACTATAAACTGCCCAGGAATAATCACCGGAAATGTTTTATTGAACCGGAAAGGATTTCTGGCTTTATAAAGTAGTTTTTTCTTAGTGATCAGTAAGGTGTCAGAGTTTAGATTTGATTTCCGGGTACAATCTCTAATGAAGGTTTCTATGAAACATGTAATACTTTATTTCCCGTCATATAGAAAGGTAGAGATCTATGAGAGAAGTCATCTCCCTATCATGTTCTGTATGTAGCAGTGGGGGAGGGGGATTCTGCATTCTGAGGACTTGGAATAAAAGAGAACATATGGAAATGTTTTACATTCTTCAATCATCTTCACATTCCATTTCTATTCATCTTCTTGATAATAAAGCATTGATGATATTTCTCGGATAAATGTCTCATCTGATGATCTCAGCTCTCAGTGTCGGATTTGGCGGTATAATAGAGCTGATTGTTTGTAACGTTCTACACATTTCAGGCGGCAAATTCAAAAAGGAAGAAATGTGAAATCTGAGCCAATCAGAGCTGTGGGCGTTTCCTTCTTCAGCCAGTAATGTCTTTCTTATGAGGATTTCAAAGAAAAGTATTCTGAGATATTTCTCCGTTTTCCCCCAAGAAAATATTTGTTCAGTAGACGTTTTATTGATCTCTATAGGAAACATTCTCTAGCAGGGCGGATTCTGTATTCTGATGTCTAAAATCAAACCATAAAACAACGATCATATTTTATCGATTTAATTTACTCCTAAACGACCGCTAAAAGGACCGGTGATTGTTTCCTAGAAGAAGAGAACTCTGTATGAGGTTTGAAAGTTCAGCCAATCACATCTGATATTTTTATTTTTTAACAGTAATTCTGATGGAGGTTCTGATTGATGTGTGTTCATGTTTCAGTTTGGTATACAATGAATCATTTCTGATCTGTAGAAGAAATAAAAGTAAAATATGGAGGAGTCTCTGTAAGAAGACATTGTTCTATAAATCTTTATAATAGGATAGAACTGGCAATGGCTGTAAGCACTGACACGTCTCATGATCGCCCATCCCCCCAGGTGAAATCTTTACTTACAATCAGAGCTCCAATAATGAATTTCCGTCTATTTATAGGTAGGAAATGTTCTCCCAGTACAACTCTCCTCTATTAGAAGTGTGAATAAACAATTTGTTTTCGGTTACAATTTACCGCTCGTTTAACCGTTGATAAACACACAATCAGGGGTGTCCGGCTCTTTGTAGAGAGATGCGGGGCTCTGAGAAGAGATTTGTGTTTTGCGAAATAAAAATATTGATTCGAATTACTTGGCGGGTTTTCGGATGTAGGGAGAGATAAAGGAGGACATCTAGATTTTGGACATTGCGCTACTAATATCGGATTAGAATTACAGAAGTTTTTTTTTTTTTATGGCAGTAAAGTGCAGTAATAAACGTGTTTGGGATCATTTGACATTTTTTCGCTTGGACAAAGTTTCGCTGATCGACTGAGTAAAGCTCTGCTGTGATGTCTGTGGGTGGCTCTTAGAAGAGCCTTTGTGTGTTGTTGGGGTGATGGGTGGGGGAGGGGTATTACTTGGCGCTGGTGTACTTGGTGACGGCCTTGGTGCCCTCGGAGACGGCGTGCTTGGCCAGCTCTCCGGGCAGGAGGAGGCGGACGGCGGTCTGTATCTCCCGGGAGGTGATGGTGGAGCGCTTGTTGTAATGAGCCAGGCGGGAAGCTTCGCCGGCGATGCGCTCGAAGATGTCATTGACGAAGGAGTTCATGATGCTCATGGCCTTGGAGGAGATGCCGGTGTCGGGGTGGACCTGCTTGAGCACCTTGTAGACGTAGATGGCATAACTCTCCTTCCTGCTCTTCCTCCGCTTCTTGCCGTCCTTCTTCTGGCTCTTGGTCACGGCTTTCTTGGAGCCCTTCTTGGGCGCCGGGGCGGACTTGGCTGGTTCAGGCATGATTAGGGTTAATATGTTCTCTCCGCTGTGTGCAGGGAATGTGTGCTGGAGCTCCGCCCTCGTGTGCTGCTTTTATAGGCGTCCTATGCAAATCACTGCTCCTCCCTCCTCGCTATTCTATTGGAGGATTCAGTCATGTGATGGGGAGGGGGGTGGAATGATTTCCTTCCTCGTTTACCGATTGGTGTAGAAGCAATTCACAAAGCTATTGGATGGCTTCAAATGTAACCAATCACAGAATGTGACGTCAGAGAAGTGACTGTATAAATAAAAGGAAGGGGGGCAGGAATTAGTTATATTCGTCTGGCGTCTCTTTCATCTCACAATGTCTGGCCGCGGTAAACAAGGAGGAAAGGTTCGGGCTAAGGCCAAGACCCGATCATCCCGGGCTGGTCTGCAGTTCCCAGTCGGTCGTGTTCACCGCCTGCTCAGGAAGGGTAACTATGCCGAGCGGGTCGGGGCCGGAGCTCCCGTCTATCTGGCCGCCGTCCTCGAGTATCTCACCGCTGAGATCCTCGAGCTGGCCGGTAACGCCGCCCGCGACAACAAGAAGACCCGCATCATCCCCCGGCACCTCCAGCTGGCTGTCCGCAACGACGAGGAGCTCAACAAGCTGCTCGGGGGCGTCACCATCGCCCAGGGAGGAGTCCTGCCCAACATCCAGGCCGTGCTGCTGCCCAAGAAGACCGAGAGCCACAAGGCCGCCAAGACCAAGTAATCACCAACAATCCCCCCATCCCCCTCCTCACCAAACACAAAGGCTCTTCTAAGAGCCACCCACATACATCACAGCGGAGCTGTACTCTCATTTCTATGGTGTGCAAAACTTTTTTTATTTTTTTTTGGCCTGGGTGGAGATGTATCAAATACGATAAACCCAAATAGGTTTTAGTGCGATTTTCTGGTCTAAATAATTATGTAAATGTATTCTTAGTAGCTCCGGATCATAAATCCAGATGCCCGCCTTTACCTTCTCTCTAATCCTTATACTGCAGCACCAAAGCTTTCCTCCGTCTCCCACATCTCTATAGAGAGCCCCGAGATCCCGGATTGTGTCTACGGCGAGCAGTCAATTATTTATTGGTTTATTAAATGCCCCAAACCGCAGATTGTTTATTCACACTTCTAATACAGGTAAGTTGTACTGAGAACATTTCCTACCTAGAAATATGCGGAAATTCATTGGGAGATCTGATTGGACACTTGGATATCTAAAGATTTCACCTTGGTGGGGAGCACAATGGGCGATCATGAGACGTGTCAGTGCTTACAGCCATTGCCAGTTCTATTCTATTATAAAGATTTATAGAACAATGTCTTCTTACAGAGACTCCTCCTCATTGTCCTCCATACTTTACTTTTATAGATCAGAAATTATTCATTACATACCAAACATCCCCAACTGAAACATGATTACATCAGTCAGAACCTCCATCAGATGTTTTTGTTTAAATAAAATCTCGATCTTATTTTTTATATATATCAGATGTGATTGAAAAATTCCTCATATAGAATCCTCTTCTTCCGGGAAACAATCACCGGTCCCTTTAGCGGTAGTTTAAGAATAAAAAAAAGATCGTTAAAACATTATTGTACAGTTTTAGTCATTGATTTTTACCCATCAGAATACAGAATCCGCCCTGCTAGAGAATGTTTCCTATAGAGATCAATGAAAAGTCTACTGAACAAGAATTTTCTGGGGGGAAACGGAGAAAGATCTCAGAATACATTTCCTTTTCGACGCCTCAGCAGGAATTACTGGCTGATTATGGAAACTCCCACAGCTCTGATTTCAAATTTGCCGCCTGAAATGTGTAGAACGTTACAAACAATCAGCTCTATTATACCGCCAAATCCGACACTGAGACCTGAGATCATCAGATGAGACATTTATCCGAGAAATATCATCAATGCTTTATTATCAAGAAGATGATTGGATAATGTAAAACATTTCCATATATTCTCTTTTATTCCAAGTCCTCAGAATGCAGAATCCCCCTCCCCCACTATTACATACAGAACATAATAGGGAGATGACTTCTCTCATAGATCTCTACCTTTCTATAGGATAGGAAGTATTACACGTTTCATCATCACATCTGTATAGAAATATGCAACTAAAAATCAAATCTCTCTCCCCTCTTTCTGATCTAAAATTTGTACAGATAGCAGATGCACAGATTTGTTCTTCCTGTATCACAATCGGAATATTCAGAAATATTACATCTGTGTTGTATTTCTATCATCATCTCAGTATTAGTGATCTCCATTCTTTTCATCATGAAATAATGATTTTTTAGGTTCAGTTCCAACAAAAACTGTATATTCTCCTCACTCAGCTCGGAAAATCTTCTATACATCAACTGCCCAACCAATTATATGTGTAACATTGTCCTGTTCTTCCATATCTTTGGTAAATGTAAAGCAGATTGAACAATCAGATTGCAGAGTGTATGGGCAGCTAGACATCGCAGCACTCCATTTCTTAGTTAAACAATTAGCGGAAGTTCTTCTTGTTACACGATAAATGTGTAGAAATAAATGTGTTGGGAGTTGTGAATGATCAGCCCTTTGTGTGAGAAGGTGGGTGGCCCTGAGAAGGACCTTTGTTGGGGTGAAGTGGGTAGGTGGATGTTGGGGTTTAGCCTCCGAATCCGTAGAGAGTGCGGCCCTGGCGTTTGAGCGCATAGACGACATCCATGGCGGTGACGGTCTTCCTCTTGGCGTGCTCGGTGTAGGTGACGGCATCGCGGATGACATTCTCCAGGAAAACCTTGAGCACTCCGCGGGTTTCCTCATAGATGAGTCCGGAGATTCGCTTGACACCCCCTCTGCGAGCCAAACGTCGGATGGCGGGTTTGGTGATGCCCTGGATGTTGTCCCGGAGCACCTTCCTGTGGCGCTTAGCGCCTCCTTTCCCCAGACCCTTTCCTCCTTTACCGCGACCAGACATGATGATTCTCTGCTACAAAGACAGACTGAAATCAGCTGCCTGCCCGCCCTCCTTATATACAGCCTGAGCGGACCAGATGGAAACCTTCCTGGGAAAGAGGCGGAGTCACACCATTCATTACAAAATGAAGATAATCTTATTAATTTATAAGGCTCCTAATTATTATATTATATTCAGATATAATAATGCAACACAGCAATACATTTCCAGAAGATTCATTTATTCCTTATTTTCGATTTATTCCTGGAGATTACACTGAACAGGAAACTTAACACTTTATACCAGAAACAAAGTAACCAGTTTCATAAAATTGTTCATAGTAATTTCATATCATTTAAATTTACAAATATTGTGAAAAGGAAACAAAGACACACATCTTCAGACATTTCACAGGCTGAGCGGACCTGATGGGAGACATGCTGAGAAGGGGGCGGGGTTCAGTCATTTATTACACTGCAGAGAAGTTAATTTATTTAGAAGCTTTTAAATGTTTTACTGAATAGAAACGGATGTAATTTATCAGGAGCGCAATGTTTCCTTTATTGATACACTGTACATTTTTTCTGACATATCATGATTATATATATTGCCCTTACTTTGAAACATTGTTAATATTTTGCTATTTCTATTTACAAAACGGGACTGATCAAATAGGAAACATTTGTTTTTTTAATTCATTGTACAAATGTATCTGGCAGTGTCATTATTACTACATATTTCTACCAACACTTTCACTTTTTTTTATTCTGGTTTTAATATGAGGGAAATCTCTGTAACTACTTCATCTCTGAAAGACGGAACATTAATTATCGACCAGTTCCACGATCATATACAGATGTGTATATGTTAATTTTCTCGGATAAATGTCTCATCTGATGATCTCAGGTCTCAGTGTCGGATTTGGCGGTATAATAGAGCTGATTATTTCTCTGTAACGTTCTTCACAATTCAGGCGGCAAATTCAAAAAGGAGCAATAGGAAATCTGAGCCAATCAGAGGTGTGGGCGTTTCCTTCTTCAGCCAGTAATGTCTTTCTTATGAGGATTTCAAAGAAATGTATTCTGAGATCTTTCTCCGTTTTCCCCCCAGAAAATACTTGTTCAGTAGACTTTTCATTGATCTCTATAGGAAACATTCTCTAGCAGGGCGGATTCTGTATTGTGAAGTAAAAGAAAAAAGACTGGAAGAAATGTGACATTTATATTTCGAATGTATTTATTATGCATGGTTAGATAAACTGCCCGACAATTCAGAGGGCGGTTGATCGATGTTCCCGGAGGAAGAGATATCAGATTTTAGTGTCGGATTATTCTATCTGAGATAATTGGAACGTTCCATAATATTCCGGCGGGAAATATGAGTTATAAAATGCGAAAATTGCACCAATCACAGTTCTGGGCGTTTTCTTCCGATAATAAAATCTATTTTCCTTCCAAGGAGTGTGAAGGGGATCTGAGATCTGTGTTCCTTTTTAGATGGGGGATGTTTGTTTGGTATTTAATATTCAATGATCTCTAATGCTGTTGAATATCTTCTGGAGATCAAAGGATGGAGGAAAATGACAGCCAGTCCCTGTAAGGAGATCACATCCTTCCTTCCTTCATATTAAATACGATATAAACAAATATTAAAAAATAAATACATAAATATAGAGCACGTTGTTCCCTCACCCGGATCACAATCTTAGGTGAGGAAACCAACAATCAGATCTCCTAAACACCTATAATGCCACACTCACACATTCTTACAATAAAACATGCAGAGAACCGTTTGATGGATCAGTAGATGACTCCGGGGTAAAATAATCAGAGCTCAGCACTAACTGTCATGATTACTACAGATTACTACCAGTCCTTTCCCTTTTTGTTTATTTTAGGATGTAGGGGGGGGGGCGTAACGCCTACATGTCATGTCTGAAAGATGAAACATTAATTGTCGGCCAGTTCCCCGATCATATACAGATCTGATAATGAAACATGTAATACTTTATTTCCCATCATATAGAAAGTTTGAGATCTATGAGAGAAGTCGCTTCACTATCATTTTCTGTATGTAGCAGTGGGGGGGATTCTGCATTCTGAGAACATATGGAAATGCTTTACATTATTCTATAATCTTCCAATTTTATTTCTGTTTATTCCGTACTAATCGATTAATCTGCCTTCAAATAACGTGTTAAAGATATTTCTCGGATAAATATTTCATCTGATGATCTCAGTGGGATTTGGTGTTATAATGGGGCTGATTATTTGTCTGTAACGTTTTTCACAATTCAGGCGGGAAGATTTGAAAATGCCTAATTCAGTTCTGAGCCAATCAGAATTGTGAGCGGTTTCATTATCAGCCTTCATTAGTCAGCGATGTCTTTAAGAGGAATCCAAAGTACTCTATTCGGAGATTTTCTCCATTTTCAGCCCAGAAAAGATTTGTTCTGTAGACTTTTCATTGATAGATCTCTATAACAGTGCTCAGCTCTGCCTCCCCTCAGCAGCCGGCCACACACCGAAAATGGCTGAAAGAATGAACAAATGGACTGGACACCCCCCCCCCCCCAAAAAAAAAAAAGTGGTGGAACTTCAGGACACAGTCACAATAGTGACTGTTGCGACTCTGTTAGTTCTGCCACTGATCCGTGGTGGGTCTAAGAGCAATGAGCCATGATTGGAAAGAGTTATCATTAATTTATCTAATCACATCTCTGAGAGTACTCTGTGCACTGATTGGGCAAAGCCTTCTTTTTTTTTTTTTTTTTTTGTATGTCTTTATTTAGTCAAAGGTTGCAATACTAACAAGTGAAATGGCAGAACATAATATGACACTGTACATAACACACCAGTGGTGGCTGGTGCCAGTGCTGTATTTTGGCCTAGGCCAACAAGGCCCAGGCCTAGGGCAGCACTTTTCAGGGGGGCAGCAAAAAAGACACCCCCTCCACCTGAGACTCTATTGTCCACTGGTTGCTAGAGCCGCCTCTCTAACCCCCTCTCTCTCACCCCTCCTCTCTCTCTCTCTCACCCCCTCTCTCTCACCCCCCCCTCTCTCTCTCTCTCCCCCCTCCTCTCTCTCTATCACCCCCTCTCTCTTTCTCTCTCTTTCTCTCTCATCTCCCCTCTCTCTCTCATCCCCCCTTCTCTCTCTCATCCCCCCTCTCTCTCACTCTCTCTCTAATCCCCATCTCTCATCTCCCCTCTCTCTCTCACCCCCCCCCCGCTCTCGCTCTCTCTCATCCCCCCTCTCTCTATCATATCCCCCTCTCTCTCATCCCCTCTCTCATCCTCTCACTCTGCTCCCCCTCTCTCTCTTTCTCTCACTCCCTCTCTCTTCCACCCCCCTTTCATCCCCCACCTCTCTCTCCCTCACCCCCCTCTCTCTCTCACCCCCCCCTCTCTCTCTCTCACCCCCTCTCTCTCTCTCTCTCCCTCCCTCACCCACCCCCCTCTCTCTCTCCCTCACCCACCTCCCTCTCCCACCCCCTTCTCTCTCTCCCACCCCCTCACACCCCCCTCTCGTGAGATCTCAGGGGTTCATGCTGGGACTTGTAGTTCTTCAATTTTGGAGGGAGTCACATCCGTTAAAAAAAGAGTGGGGCAAATTTACATGGGGGGGGGGGCGCCCAATTTTAGTCTTGCCTAGGGCAGCCCAAAACCAAAATACACCACTGGCTGGTGCATTGGGGGCGCAGGGGCACTGCCCCCCCCCCCCTCCCATCCATGCATCCAGGCCCCTAATCTGCATGCGGGGCGACGGATGCATGGACTTCAATGGGGCTTTTTTTTAGCCATGTGATTAGCAAGAGGCTTTAATAGGTGGGCTTGGGGCGCAGAACACTGTGCCTCGAGCCCACCCAGTTGTGTGACAAAAACAAATGAAAATTCGCTATTGTCACACGGATCCTCCTCCTGGCCAATCAGGAAGCGAGTCTTGAGACACGTTTCCCGATTGACCGAAAGGAGAAGCCATGCCATTGGGTATAGAGGAGAAGGGAGGAGACGCAGAAGGCAGGAGTCCTGCCTGGGACCTTCCATTGTGGTGTTCCAATGGCCACACATTTCCGACAGGCCTCCGAGTCCACCAGTTGATATGGCAGTAGTTGGCGGGCTATCAGTTCCGACAAGCCAGCAGTCAACCGTTGGGCAAGAGTGTTATCCAGCGTCATACTTTTTTACGCTCTAACAGCCTGCCTTTTTCCAGAACAACATGAGGACTGCATGATGGAAGGTGGAGTGGAGGACAATTGTGAGGAGAGAAGAGAAGGAGAAGGAGAAGAGGCGGGACGGTGAGAGCCTGGAGTGTGGCTTTGTGGGTTCTGACGGTGTTGCTCCCACTGGGCTCGGTGATGGGAGGTCAGGTGCCTTCTTAAGGTGGTCATCCCTAGGAGTGTTGGGCTTACTGCGACTTATGCATTGACTGCAAAGTCTGCAGATGGCAACACTGTTGTCAACAGCGGACACATTAAAAAAGCCAACACTGCGGAGCCATGTTCTGGCGTCCTGGAGCGCCAGATGTGACCGTACATGGTTGATGGCTCGCTCCTGATACATTTGCAGTCTGCTTTGTCCCTCCTGTGCAATACAAGTTCCGCCTGCTTCTCCTCCCTATCTGTTGGACCGTCTCTCCCTCTGAACTCCTCTCCTCGTCCTCTCTTGTTGGCACCCATGTGACGTCCATAGACACGTCATCATCCACGTCACCTTCCCCACCACTAACATTCGAGATCTTGGAGTCGGCAGCAACAGCGGGACCAACCTCCTTGGGCTGATCTGGGTACTGTGGTCAGACTGCTGAGTGGCGGCTGTTGCTACCTCTTCTTCCTGATCCGATGCCAAGAATGGCTGCACATCACAAATGTCTTGTGATGGATCGGAAAATAATTCCAGTGACTCAAGCGGAAGGAATATGGTGGTGGAGGTGTTGGTGGCGGTGTCTTTGGGGGTGCACACAGCAGAGAGTGAAGAGGGTGCACATAGAGAGGATGAGGAGGGTGCAGAAGAGGAAGGCTAGGTGAGCCACTCAACCAAATTTGGTGCGTCCTTTGACATAATCAAACACACCTTCTGAAACTTCACACTTTGGCCCCGGCCTACTGCTCCTGCCCTACCATCCCTGCATAAGGGCCTGCCTCTTCCTCTGCCTGTCATTTTTTAAATTACCCTGTGACAAAAGTCTCTAGAGAAGCGCAGTATATGTGGAACAAGGTATATAACACCCCGCTTCAATCTGTGATATTGGGGGGCCACAGGTTTATCACACCAGTTCTACAAAAAATTGGCTCTATTGACTGTTGTCACTGTGTGTAGCACAGTTAACGCAGCAAAAGAGGCCACATTTTTGCAGGACTAAAATACACTCTTAGAACAGTATACTGTTAAATAACACCACACTTCAATATATGGTATTGGGGGGCCACTGGTCTATCACACCAGTTGTACAAAAAATTGGCCAGTGAGTTTGGCACTGTGTGTAGCCGAGTAAATGCTGCAAAAGAGGCAATATTGTTGCAGGACACAAATAAACTTATAATAGAATACTCAGATGACACCCCACTTCAATCTGTGGTATTGGGGGGCCACTGGTTTATCACACCAGTTGTACAAAAAGTTGGCCAGTGAGTTTGGCACTGTGTGTAGCAGAGTAAACGCAGCAAAAGAGGCAATATTGTTGCAGGACACAAATACACTTATACAAGTATACTCAGATAACACCCCATTACAATATGAACTTGGTCGTGCAGCAATTCGTTGCCAAATACCCTGGGGTCCAGGAAGTCTTGCGGCAGGCCAGGAAAATCTTGGGCCATTTCAGAAGATCTTACACAGCCATGATTTGCCTTGCTGACATTCAGCGGCGACACAACCGACCCGTCAGGCATCTTATTTGTGACTGCCCAACGCGATGGAACTCAACATTGCATATTCTTGATAGGCTGCTTCAGCAGAAATGTGCAGTTAACGACTACCTGTACGAACTCTGGGGCAGGACAGGTTCAGGGGAGCTTGGGTTTTTTTCACCTCGCCAGTGGCTGCTCATGCGTGACACATGCAGACTTCTGCGGCCATTCGATGAGATCACCAAACTGGCCAGTCACAACCAGGGCGCCATCAGTGACATCGTACCTTATGCCTTCTTTCTGGAGCATGCATGGCGTTGTGTCATTGATCAAGCCGTCGAAGAGCAGGAAGATGAGGAAGTTGCAATGTTGGATGAATTCCCAGTGGGTGCTACTCCATCTGAGACAAGTCAACAGCAGGAGTCAGAAGAGGAGTCAGAGGAGGATGGTGCCGGGGGGGGGGGGGTGAGGAGAAGCAAGAAAAACATTCTTTAAACCTTTCTGGGATCCCTGGTGTTATCCGTGGATGGGGGGGGGGGGAGAACGAGGACAACATTATCCTGGATGATGAGCTGGAAGCAGGCCACTACACCGCTTCCAATTTAGTGTGAATGGGGGCCTTCATGCTCCAGTGTTTTAAGGGGGACCCCCGTATAAAAAGCATAAAGGCCAAAGAACCAGTACTGGGTGGCAATGTACTTAGACCCCCGGTACAAACAAAAAATGGCGGAAATGTTACCACAATCACAGAGGGGGGTCAGAATGCAGCACTTCCAGGCCTTGCTGCGGGAAATGCTGCATTCTGCTTTTGCGTGAGCTGGCAGAGGAATTTCCAGTCACAGAGAAACTGTTGCGGGTAGCAATCCAACAGCGCCTGCAAGAAGAGGGCGGTTTGAAGATGTCTTGGTCACTTCAGATATGAGATCCTTCTTTCAGCCAAACCATTGACAGCTCTACTCCGGATCCAGCATCAGGGAATGCCTAGACCGACAGGTGTCCTACTACATCGGGTTAACGGCCGATGTGGACGCTCTGAGGAGTGATGACCCCTGGACTACTGGGTAGGCAGGCTTGACCTCCGGCCAGAGCTTGCACAATTTGCAATGGAAATGTTGGCTTGCCCCCACGTTCAGTGTCCTGTCCGAAAAGATGTTCAGCGCAGCAGGGGGGATCATGGCTAGGGTTGAGCGAACACGGACTGTATTATTCGGGTCCGTACCGGATAATTGGATTTTTGTTACCCAGACACGGACCCAAAAACTTTACTGTATATTTGGGTTTAAAATCCGTGTTTGGTAATTGTATTTCCTGTTTTGTATGTAATGGCATGGTTTTAATGGCGCGGTTTCAACAGCCAATCAACAAGCGTTTAACTGGTGTGCCATAGAAGCCATCACAGCCATGCCTACTAATGGCATGGCTGTGATTGGCCAGCTGAAGCATGTGACCCTGGTCTTTATAAGCTAGAGTCAGTCTGTTCTAGTGTAGGGAGAGAGCACACACAACGGTGCTGGCTGCTGCTGATTAGGGACAGAGACAGGAAAAAAAAAAAACATTGTGGCTGTTAGAAAATAATGTAGGGACAGGTCGGAGTGTAGGCAGGGAAAGATAGAAAAGCATTTTAGGGACAGGCTGGAGAGAATAGGCAGGGAGAGATTAGGAGACACAGGACAGAACAATCGTCCGTTAGCGATCTACATCGATTTTGCTGTGTGGGGGGTGGTGCAGTGAACAATCTTTTTGCCCTCACTTGAGCCCACTGAGGAGGAGGAGGAGGGAGAAAAAAAAATATTTTTATCAGTCTGTTGTGTGCAGCGTTCAGCTATATTTTACTACACAGTGCTGTTCTAATCTGCTATTTAAAAATTACAAATTTAAAGTGGAATTTGTTTTTTCCTTCATAGCCTGCTGCTGACCGTGACATAAAACATAAGACACTGCTGTGTTCACATCTGCTATTGAAAAATCACCAATTAAAGAGGAAGTAAACCCTCCTCAGGAAGTTGTACCTATAGGTAAGCCTATGATAAGGCTTACCTATAGGTACTGTAAATATCTCCTAAACATTTACCGTTTAGGAGATATTTACCTTTAACTCAGCCAGTGACGTCACTGGCGCATGCGCTCTGAAGGAACGGCTGATCGTGCCGTTCCTTCAGAGCCCCGTGCCGTGACCGTCGGCTCCCGCGCGCGTGCGCGGGAGTGACGTCACCGCGGCTCCGGCCAATCAGATGACCGGATGCCGCGATCCCGGAAGACGAGCGACATGTCATGTCGCCCGTCATACAGGTAAGAGAGCGGCACTGCGGGGGCTCGTTCTAAGGTAAGTATTTCATAATGAGCTAGTATGCGATGCATACTAGCTCATTATGTCTTTCTCTTGCAGGTTGTAAAAAAAAAAATTTAAACAAGTTTACAACCTCTTTAAAGTGAAAAATAATTATTCATTTTTTCATTCATACGTTACTGTGACATACATCCTTTACACACAGTAAGAGATGTCCCGAACTGTTCGCCGGCGGACAGTTCCCGGCGAACATCGCTTGTTCGCGTTCGCCGCTGCGGGCGAACATATGTGATGTTTGGTCCGCCCACTATACTTCATCATTGAGGCAAACTTTGACCCTGAACCTCACAGTCAGCAGACACATTCCAGCCAATCAGCATACCCTCCCTCCCACACCCTCCCACCTCCTATAAAAAAGCAAGGGCAGCATCCATCTTAGATCATTCTGAAGCAGTGTTAGTAGTGAGAGCAGGGAGAGTGCTGCTGCTGCTGTTAATAGAGACAGTTGTTAGTCTTGTTAGATAGTGTTCTCGGTCCACTCCTGCTGTAAGGACGGCATCCTGACAGCACCCCAAAAATCCCTTTTTAGGGCTGGTATTTGAGCAATGTTTATATATATATATATATATATATATATATATATATATATATATTGTGCAGTTGCCTGGCGCCTGCCCGCCGTATGTGAGAGGCCACAGACCCACCACAGACTGTACTGTGTGCTCACCACACTCATATCGAGTGGCACAGTACCTTGCTTTTTATTTATTTTTTTTTTTTCCTCTGTCATAATTGCAGTGAGTGTCAGGTCCACAGAGTGTACTGTGTCCACTGCAGTGCCCACCACTCATATATACGGTGGCACAGCAGCTTGCAATTGAAAAAAAAAAAAAAACATATGTTTTATAATTGCAGTTGCCTAGCCTGCCAGTGAGTGTCAGGTCCACAGAGTGTACTGTGCCCACTGCAGTGCCCACCACTCATATATACGGTGGCACAGCAGCTTGCAAATTAAAAATATATATATATATTTTTTTTTATAATTGCAGTTGCCTGGCCTGCCAGTGAGTGTCAGGTCCACAGAGTGTACTATGCCCACTGCAGTGCCCACCACTCATATATACGGTGGCACAGCAGCTTGCACGTATAGTACCACAAATCTAAAAAAAAATGACAGGCAGAGGCAGGCCACCCGCAGGGGCCGTCATGGTCGTGGTGCCGTGATTTCCTTTGGCCCTAGAATAATGCCCAGTGTTCAGAAGCCACGTAACCTGAACTCAAAAAATTCTGATGACATTGTTGACTGGCTTACACAGGACACCCAATCTTCTACAGCTTCCGCTCGGAACCTTAATGCACCATCCTCCTCCAGCTCAGCTTCGGGCACCTCTCAATTTACCACTCGCCCGCCCGCCGGCACCACCACCAACACTAGCACCACAGCCGCTTCAGTTGATCTGTCAGAGGAGTTATTTACACATCAGTTGGAAGAAATAAGTGATGCACAACCATTAGTGCCAGAGGATGTAGATAACGGGGATATGTTTCAGTCAGGCAGCATTATACACATGGACGTACATTGTGATGATGATGATGATGATGATGATGATGATGATGATGATGATGATGATGATGATGATGTTGTATCTGCTGCTGCTGCCTTTTCTGAGTTGTCAAGTGAAGCGGCTGATGATGACGATGTGTCCGTGGATGTCACCTGGTTGCCTGCTCGAAGAGCAGAAGAAGAGGGGGAAAGTTCAGATGGGGAGACAGAGAGGAGGAGGAGACGAGTTGGAAGCAGGGGGAGGTCATCGCAAGGAGCTAGTGGCACAGTCAGACAGCATGTATCGGCACCCGGAGTCGGCCAGACAGCACGCCAATCAACGCAAGCTGTTGTCACCACAAGAATGCCGTCATTGCAAAGCTCAGCAGTGTGGCATTTTTTTTGTGTGTCTGCCTATGATAGCAGCGATGCCATTTGCAACCTGTGCCAAAAGAAACTGAGTCGTGGGAAGTCCAACACCCACCTAGGTACAACTGCTTTGCGAAGGCACATGATCTCACATAACAAACGCCTATGGGATCAACAGATGAGTAAAAGCAGCACACAAACTTGAAGCCACCATCCTCCTCATGGTCCAGCATCTTCAGCCACGTCAACCACTGCTGTCCTCCTTGCCCCCTATCAACAACCCGCCAGTGCCGCCACTCCGCCTCTCACCTTCAGCAGTTTCTGCTCATCTGCCCACAGTCAGGTGTCTGTCAAGGAAATGTTTGAGCGTAAGAAGCAAATTTCACAGAGTCACCCCCTTGCCCGGCGTCTGACAGCTGGCTTGTCGGAACTCTTAGCCCGCCAGATTTTACCATACAAGCTGGTGGAGTCTGAGGCCTTCAAAAAAAATGTCGCTATTGGGACACCGCAGTGGAAGGTACCCGGCCAAAATTTTTTTTCACAAAAGGCAATCACCAACCTGTACTCTATTGTGGAAAAGGAAGTCATGTCATGTCTGGCACACAGTGTTGGGGCAAGGGTCCATCTGACCACTGATAGCTGGTCTGCAAAGCACGGTCAGGGCATGTATATCACTTACAATGCACATTGGGTAAACCTGCTGGCGGCTGTCAAGCATGGAATGCATGGCTCTGCAGAGGAGTTGGTGACACCGCCACGACTTGCACCTCCTCTACTCCTCCTACTCCATCCTCTTTGCTAACCTCCTCGGCTGAGTCCTCCTCTGCTGTTGCGTCTTGCTCCACACCAACTGTACCCCCCCCCCCCCCCAGCTCCCCAGGGGCTATTCCACATGCCGGATATGACGGTGTCACGCTGTCTTGGGATTGACTTGCCTGAAAGCAGAGAGTCACACCGGACCAGCACTACTGTCCGCCCTGAACGCACAGGTGGATCAGTGGCTGACCCTGCACCAACTTGAGATCGGCAAAGTGGTGTGTGACAACGGAAGCAATTTGTTGGCGGCATTGAATTTGGGCAAGTTGACACATGTGCCGTGCATGGCACATGTGTTGAATCTGATTGTACAACGCTTTGTGCATAAGTACCCAGGCTTACAGGACGTCCTCAAGCAGGCCAGGAAGGTGTGTGGCCATTTCAGGCGTTCCTACATGGCCATGGCGCACTTTTCAGATATTCAGCGGCGAAACAACATGCCAGTGAGGCGCTTGATTTGCGACAACCCGACACGTTGGAATTCAACACTGCTAATGTTCGACCGCCTGCTCCAACAAGAAAAAGCGGTCAACGTGTATTTGTATGACCATGGGGATAGGACAGCCTCTGCGGAGCTGGGTATTTTTTTGCCACGTTACTGGACGCTCATGCGCAATGCCTGTAGGCTCATGCGTCATTTTGAGGAGGTGACAAACCTAGTCAGTCGCACCGAAGGCACCATCAGCGACATCATCCCATATGTTTTCTTCCTGGAGCGTGCCCTGCAAAGAGTGCTTGATCAGGCCGTAGATGAGCGTGAAGAGGAAGAGTTGTGGTCACCATCACCACCAGAAACAGCCTTATCATCACTTGCTGGACCTGCGGCAATGCTGGAAGAGGAGTCTGAGGAGTCAGAGGAGGAATGTGGCTTTGAGGAGGAGGAACACCAACCACAGCAGGCATCCCAGGGTGCTCGTTGTCACCTATCTGGTACCCATGGTGTTGTACTTGGCTGGGGGGAATAACACACCTTCAATGACATCAGTGAGGACGAGGAATTGGACATGAGTAGCTCGGCATCCAACCTTTGTGCAAATGGGGTCTTTCATGCTGTCATGCCTGTTGAGTGACCCTCGTATAAAAAGGCTGAAGGAGAACAACCTGTACTGGGTGGCAACGCTACTAGACCCCCTGTATAAGCAGAAAGTGTCTGATATGTTATCAAATTACCGGCAGTCGCAAAGGATGCAGCAGCTATAAAATAAGTTAAAAAGTATGCTTTACACAGCGTATAAGGGTGATGTCACAGCACAACGGGAATCTAACAGGGGAAGAGGTGAAAGTAATCCTCCTCCTACCACAACCACGCCGGCAAGGACAGGACGCTTTACAAACGTGTTGTTGAGGAAGGACATGCAGAGCTTTTTAAGTCCTACGCATCGCCACAGCCCTTCGGGGTCCACCTTTAAAGAACGACTCGACCGACAGGTAGCAGACTACCTTGCCTTAACTGCAGATATCAACACTCTGAGGAGCGATGAACCCCTTGACTATTGGGTGTGCAGGCTTGTCCTGTGGCCTGAGCTATCCCAATTTGCGATAGAACTTCTGGCCTGCCCCGCTTCAAGTGTCCTGTCAGATAGGACCTTCAGCGCAGCAGGGGGTATTGTCACTGAGAAGAGACGTTGTCTAGGTCAAAAAAGTCTAGATTACCTCACCTTTCTTAAGATGAATGAGGCGTGGATCCCGAAGGGACTGACAGTGGGGGATGCATTTGACTTATAAAGGCCTGATGAGATGCCTTGAGCTAAAAATGGTCCACACGCTGCTGTATTTAATCTCTGCAGGCCGGATGACTTACGTGACTTCTCCGCCACCAACTACGGTTCAAGCCGTAATGTTTTAGTGAACTTTCTGCCTGGAAAACCTCAATTTTTCCGGCCGCTGCTACAGCAACAATACCTACTTTTTCAGGCATGTGTACAATAGATGCCTAATTTTTCTGGCCTCTGGTGCTAAACCGTGGCTGCAAAAAACAAAACACAAAAAAAAGTCACATGCATGTATCAATTCCCCTTCGTGATCGTTACCTTGTTGTGGTGAAGGGGCTTGCGTATCACAATGAAGCGATCACCTCTAGGAGTGTGTTGGCAATGTTGGCACACCCCAGATGATAAGGTCGTTGCTTCATTATGAACAGACCAAAAGCGATCCGCTGGATAATTTTTCATAGAAAAAACATTAATTTTCTTTATGATCATCTTGGGTGATCATTAAAGCCTACTAGGCCAACAATGGGCCCACACTGCAGAATCATTGTTTTCTGGGTCACTTAATTGTCACTGAACTACCTCAGCACAACCATAGGCTTTGAAAAAACGCCATTGCCTGCAATCTCCCAAACGTGCGCATGAGCACAGTCATCACTACAGCAAGATTGAAGCATAGAGGAATAAAATTTATGTCATGAGTGTGTCAACTATTGACAACTCTTTGGGCTTGTCTAAAATCTATTTGATACACGTCCCCTGATAGGGGACGTGACAGGGGTTAAACTGATAAGAATAGTACCACTTAACCCTCCTCTTATGTTAGCTTTCTGTTACTATCCATGATGTTAACGGGTCGGTTTTGACCCGTGTTTTAAATCAGCCATAAAATACCCTCTGAACAATTATTTATCATCCAATTTGTTTCTTACCTCTTGGTTACCTTGTTAGGCTTCTTTATCCTTGAAAAGATTGGTTTTAATATTTTTGGTGTGACCCCTTAGACCTTTCTTTTGATAGCATACCTCTCGTTTTAAAATTAAAAAAATGGTAAAATAAAGTCAGCAACTCTGAAAAGTATTGGTCCTATGTTTCTTTTCTTTATTTAGAGAAGCAGACAAGCAGGCAAAGAGATAGGCCCCTCCCTAACTACAGCTCACAGGGTTGAGAGGTGATTGGCTGTCAGTGTTACTAAGCAGAGAGAGTGTTTATGATTTCAGTTTTGGCACTTATTAGTGTCCTATAATCCTATATTATAACTGGGTCAGAATTGACCCTAACACCATAAACGTCTTAATTTACACCACAGTATTTTATAATTTAGTGAAAAGGATTTTTTTTCTATTACATTGTTTAAATAGAGGTTCCTGACAAAGTAAAAAAATCTTGATGCAATAAACAAATTTATGTGATACTTATAGACATTCAAAACCTGAAAACGGGTCGGTTCTGACCCTAACACAAGAGGAGGGTTAACACACCACTCATATAGGATGGCACAGTACATTGCACGGCGCACGCGCAGTGCCCAAAATTGGAAGTAAGAGGACAGACCAACCATCTTTTTCCATCTCCCGGTTCCTAAAATCTATTCCGTGATAGGAGTGCGCATGCGCGTCTGCTCCGAGATGGAGGACTGATCTCAGAGCTCCGCACCGCCTCAGCCGCTGAATCGGGGACAAAGACCGATTACCATACCACACCGCTCCCTGCGCCCATCATCGTACGGCGGAACCTCCGCTCCCACACCTCTGATGTCCGGAGTCCCCGCAAGGAGGGATCTTATGCCTCAATTCGATCCCGGCCTGCGGACGCCTGAGGCATACAAGATGGCGGCTCCCGACCCGCACAGCGCGGGCACCTCAGCGGCTCCCTCGGACTCCATAGCGGATCAGGACCAGCCTGCACCCCTTCTGTGCACCCCATCTGCCCTCCCTGTGGGTATTGGGGGACAGCCCTACCCGTCCCCGGCGTCCACAGAATCGCTCCTAGAGCACACCCTGGGGGAATTCGCCCTGACACCTCTGGGAGACTACACTTACAGCCCTGAGCCACAAGCTGCTGCAGCACAGGGCCTCTCCCCATGTCTCACTGACTTTGCTTCTATGATTTCCTCCTTCTCCAAGATGTTAGACAGGGGTCTTGCTTTGAATGCCACACAGATCACCACCTCTATTCACCAAGACATACTCCACTTAGGATCACGGATTGATGCAATGGAAAAGAAATCAGACCAGACCATTGCTCGGATGCATCAGAACTCATCCCACATTCAAGTGTTACAAGATCAACTTGACTACGCCATGTCTAAAATTGACGACCTGGAAAATCGGTCTAGGCGTTATAACTTCCGTATACGGGGGCTCCCGGAAGCAGTTAAGGATACTCATTCTGCGGTTCGTACATTTCTGAAAGAACTGATGCCTGACATTCCTGAACACCGCCTAGAGCTGGATAGGGCCCATAGAGCCAGCCAGTCGCCAAGAGCTGATGGACTTCCTCGAGATATCGTTGTTAAGCCTCATTTTTATGCAATTAAAGAGGAAGTCATGAGGCTCACACGCAATATGGATCAGCTTTCCACTCAGGGGTCCCCCATTCAGGTCTTTGCGGACCTGTCTCCTTACACTATCCAGAAACGGAGGTCCTTGAAGCCGCTACTACTGATTCTCACCCAGAAGAATATCACTTATCGCTGGTCCTTTCCCTCCAGATTGACTTTTTCCTACCGCAACGAGTCCTATGGTTTTTCTTCGTTTCCGGATGGTGAGAAGATTATGCTCCAACTGGGTCTCCTTTCCCAAGGACAGCTTTCTGCGAGTCAACATAAAGGAACTCCAGCTCCCAAACGACCTTCTCCTACCAGCCCCGTGATTCCATCGTGGGTTAACCAGCAATCCAAGCGATCACGAGAAGCCAGACCGCCCTGAAGACACTTTATTTTTTTTGGGGGGCTAATATCTCCCGGCTCCACCTTATTTTTTTTGCCTAACATGGCACCTTGTCTCAGGCTTTTCGCCTACGGGACTCTGGCTCTTGTTCTCTTGTTAGATTTATACCTCCCCTAGCGGGTACCATTTAGCACAGGGTTGTGCTATATTTCCCTCCCCACCCTTTGATCCCTGCCTTTCCCCTCCTCCCTACTCCATCTCCCCTCTCCCTCTACCTCCCCTGAAATCTTTCCCATCCTGCTCTTCCTTCCCCTCCCCTCCCCTCCCCTCACCTTTGTTTTCCGACTCCTCATGCCCTCCCATGAGCATCGATTGGGGGGGGGGCTCTACTCCGGTACTCACAGGGGTGCTACCTATCCCCCTACCCCCACCCCATTTTGGTGTGCTCTCTTCCTTTCCGCTCACATTGATGCTACATTATATGAAGTGTTTATATGTTTTGAATGGTCTTTGTCCATAGTTTTCTGATTGAAGGGTGAGGGGGGGAGGGATCTTTTCCCTTCTCTTTTCACTCTCGGCAAAGGTAATTTGGCTGGGGCGGCTGCCATGCGCCTCACCTTGTCTTTGAGCAGAACCCCACTTCTACTCTCGGACAACCTTTTCTTTTCCTGTCTAGGAGCCCCTGTTGGGCGTCCTAGGCGAGGACTTGGAGGTGACTTTCCGGACCCGGCTGGGCCCAGGGAACTCGGTCTCCTACTTGTTTTTGGTACTTTCTCCCCCTCCCTTTTTATTTTTGAGTTTGTTTTTGTTATATTAGGGTTTTGCACCTGTGCGCTTCAATCTGCATCCACGGTCTGGTGCTTTGAACCTCGCTCTCTTTGTCTAATATTTCCTTTCTCTTCTCTTCACCCCCTCTGTCTCTTCCCTCATCTACCGCAGATTTTCCAGGTTCTGAAGAGATTCCCAGACGACGCACATTCCAGGAACTCACCTATCATCACGCCTCCAGCTTGGAGATCATCCTGCTCGGATCCTCTCCGCCTTTTTTTAAGGTAAGTCCTCTGATACACCCAGGGGCAGTCCTCCTCTCTGGTCCAGTATGGCATCCACTTCTGCACCTCCTCACCTATCCATAGTCTCACATAACACGCAGGGTCTGAACTCTCCCATTAAACGTCGGAAAATCTTCCAACTCTATCACTCCCAACACGTCGATGTCGCTCTACTGCAAGAAACTCATTTCCCCAAGAGCTATCGACCTTCCTTTCTTCATCACAAGTTTGATAAATTTTTTTGGGCTAACGCCGATTCCAAGACAAAAGGGGTGGCTGTGTGTATTTCCAAAAATGTACCCTTTTCTCTGTCCAATATGGTTGCTGATCCGGAAGGCCGCTACCTCTTGGTCACTGGCGTCATAGATAACACCACATACACCTTCATTTCTTATTATTCCCCGAACAAGGGACAGGCAACGTTCTTTAAGGAAATGTTGGATACACTATCGCCTCTTTTCAAGGGACTTGTAATCTTAGGGGGAGACACGAATGTGGCCCTGGATCGTTCCATCGACCACTCTCTGAAGGGTCTTTCTAAAAATAAACATTTACCCAAACAAAGCACCAAAATCGCTCGCTCTGTCTATTCATCTGATCTCTCAGACATTTGGAGGGAACTTAACCCGCGGACCAAGGATTGCACTCATTACTCGGCCCCACACCGTATTTACTCGCGAATAGATCATATTTTCATTAAGACGTCCATGATCCCTATAGCCTTAAAAGCTAGCATTAGGGAAACTGCACTCTCGGACCATGCCATGGTTCACCTCTCTCTAGCCAGGTCATCATGCTCTGGCCGACCGTCCAGGTGGCGCCTTAATGAAGCTATATTGAGCGACCCAGCGCACTGTGCGCTTGTCACGGATGCCTTGAAAGCATACTTCCATGACAACGATACCGGAGACGTCTCACCCGAAATTCTATGGGCAGCACATAAACCCACGATTAGGGGCAAGCTTATTCACATAGCTTCCCAGCTGAAACGTGACCGCTTGCAGGCTGTAGCTGCTTTGTCGAACACATTTCTCGAAGCATCGAAATCGCATAAAGCTAATCCCTCAATAGACTCCCTCGCTAAACTCGATTCTTCTCGTTTAGCCCTGAATCTTGCCCTCACGACTGAAGCGGAAAAACATATTCGCTGGTCTGGTGCCCGCTCATACATCTCTAGAGACAAAATAGGTACCAGACTCGCAACTAAACTGAATCCCAAAGCAAAATCTACCTCCATACCTAAGATCCGTACTAAACAAGGTGACCTGACTCAACACCCCCAGAAGGTGTTGGCGGCCTTTCAAGACTTTTATTCTGAACTCTACTCTGCCCCTCCGATTTCCCCTTCCAATGCAGACAACTTTCTTAAGGAGCTGGACCTCCCCACTCTCTCCAAAGAACACTCTGCTCTTATGGAGAAACCTATTTCTGAATCCGAAGTACTCCTAGTTCTCAAGTCCCTCAAACTTAATTCGGCACCTGGCCCAGATGGGCTCCCCAATCTTTATTACAAAAAATTTGATACCACCCTCGCACCTTATATGGTCAGTTTCTTTAATTCTCTCAGAGACGGCCATAACCTAGCACCGGATTTGAACGCAGCCACCATTTCGCTTATCCCTAAACCCGGAAAAGACCCTAGCGATGTAGCAAACTATTGCCCGATCTCGTTAATTAACAACGACCTTAAGATCCTTACCAAAGTCTTAGCAAACAGATTATCCTCTTTTATCGCTAACTATGTTCATATTGACCAAGCTGGCTTTATTCCGGGTCGACAGGGCACTAATCAGATAAGGAGAGCGATTGATATTATCTCCCTCCTCAGCTCTCAGTGGAATGGTGGTCATGCGCAAGAAGGATACCTCCTTTCGATTGATCTTCGGAAGGCCTTCGACTCAGTCTTGTGGCCCTACATATTCCAGGTTCTGGAAAGATGGGGTTTTGGTCCCAATTTCCAGGGCTTGCTTCAGTCACTCTACTCCACCCCGTCTGCCCAAATCCGCGTTGCAGGGCAATACTCCTCATCTTTCCCCATTAAAAAAGGCACTAGACAAGGCTGCCCACTCTCCCCGCTTATCTTCGCTATAGCTATTGAGACTTTAGCTATCGCGATCCGGACTCAACCAGATATCAAAGGGGTCACTTGCGGGACCCAAGAACATAAATGCGCCCTGTTTGCTGATGACCTCCTGCTATTCATCACATCTCCTCTTACATCCACACCTAACCTTCTCAAACTCTTGCACACGTTTGGCCAAATCTCGGGCCTCCACATCAACACCGCTAAATCAATGGCACTGAATATCTCCATCCCTGCTAGTTCATTAGACAATCTTCGGACTTTTTTTTCCATTCACCTGGAGCTCTCATCTCATACCCTATCTCGGGATCAACCTACCTAACTCGATTGATAAACTTTATGAAGTAAACTATCCCAGCACCCTTAGAAAATTGGAAGAAGATATTAAGTCTTGGTCCAAACTTGAGCTTTCCTGGATAGGGAGGATCAATACGGTCAAAATGACCCTGCTGCCACGTATCCTTTACCTATTTAGGTCGCTCCCCATCCGCCTTAAAAAATCGCAACTGGCACCACTACAATCCAAAATTATTCACTACATTTGGGGCAACAAAGGCCACCGCTGCCCGCAATCCACTCTTTTTCGTAGGAGAGATGACGGGGGCTTGGGTCTCCCCTCATTATGGTGGTACTACCAGGCGGCTCAACTCGCCTAATTCTCAATCATATACTCCAGGGGCCAGAAACCCGATTGGGTGCGTATTGAGAGACAAGCGGCCCCTCATCACACGCTTGATTTCCTCCTATGGTGTAAACCTAAGACCCGACCCCCTATCCTTTCTCCTACCCTATCACACTCCATATCTCTATGCGATAAACTGTACAAACTCTCAGCCCTCACGTCCGACCTGAAACCCTTGACCCACCTATTTAACAATCCCGACTTCCCACCGGGACTGGATATTGGGGCCTTTAAATGGTGGCTCAACAAAGGCCTCTTTAGAATAGGTCATTTTTTTAATCGAATGGGCCCTCTTACTCACGGCCACTGCACAAAACTCCTTAAGATGCCCCCCACTGAAACCTTTCGTCACACACAGATATCTCACTTCCTTCACTCTATTTGGTCCAATACACACGAACCCCCTCGACTCACTCCGTATGAGAATTGGTGCTCTAACATTCTGGATCAGAGAGGGGGTATTTCCACTATCTATGCCTCCCTATCGGGTGCCGGGGACAAACCATCTTATGCTGCCTCCTGGGAATCAGACCTAAATGAATTGTTCTCGCATGAAATATGGACCCAATGCTTCCTCCGCTCCTACAGGGGTATTCTGAATGTTGCTTTGATAGAAGCTAACGTGAAAATCTTTACCAGGTGGTACAGGGTCCCGACCAGATTGGCCTCAATGTTTCCCAACGCTTCTCCCTTATGTTTTCGCAATTGTGGAATGACTGGTTCGATGTTCCACACTTGGTGGTCTTGCCCGCGCATTAGATCCTATTGGAACAAAATCTTTCACCTAATGCGGAGAATATCGGGCCTCGCTATCCCACAAAATCCCAAAATAGCCCTCCTAAACTTTCCCATCGAACGTGCTTCTAAACACTTATCCAGACTTCTTTTTTTCATACTGCTGGGTGCTAAAATGACTCTGGCTAGGTCATGGAAGCGGGATACAGTCTCCTTCAATGCAGCTAAGAGGAAAATTTCCTGGCTCATGACCCAGGAGAAATTGGCTGGTATACTACTTGATAAAAAGGACACATTTGAGAAAGTTTGGGAACCTTGGGCAGTATATACAAACACCCCCCTTTATCCGGGTCATTTATCGTCAGATGCTGGGAATCTCTGATCTGCCTGCACTATCATAACCCCTCCTTCCTTTTTCTCTTCTTCCCTGCCTTGTTTAGGACGAGCCTTCCTATCCCACCTTTTCTTCTTGCCCCTTTCTCGCTTTTCCCTTTTTTTTTTTTTTCCCTTTTTTTTTTTTTTGTTTTCTTGTTGTCAGTATCCTGAGAACCCTTCAAGCATAGACCGCTGTTCTTGGCTGATTGATTGTTGGCCGCACTCTTTTCGATTTTTCACTACTGCATATATTTCGAATGTTATCCATGAGGTCGCTTTAGCTTGTTTTTCCCCTGGAACCGCTAACACTTCACATTATGGCACTCATATTTTCAGATGTCTTGTGTTTCCCCCCATCCCCCCCCTTTTTTTTTTCTCTTCCCTGCCTCACGGCATCTTTATGGTTGAAAACTGGTGGTGGGGGTTCCCCCCTCTCTCTGGAGACAGTTAGTGATCCCAATGGGGGTCTCCTGGGACTGGGGAAGGCCTTCCCCGCCCCCCTATATGATAAAGAATTTCTCCCTCCCCCCCTTTTTTTTTTTTTTTTTTTTTCCCCTTCTGCGGTCCAACATGTCTGTTTTGTTCTAATCTCTGCCTCATGATAACATTCTGGTTAAGTTACTATCTGATTGTATTAGTGTTCTCTTGTGATACCCTCATGATATGTACTGTTCTTGAAAATTGAGCATGTTTTGGTTCACTGTTTAATGAAAAATAAAAACTTTTTGCAAGTAAAAATCTATTCCATACACCGGCCCCTGATAGGGGATGTAACGTAACAGGGATTAAACTGATAAGAACAGATTTTTTTTAATTAAAAAAAAAAAAAGAGGACAGCCTCGGCGGAGCTGGGTATTTTTTGGCCATGTTACTGAATGTTCATGCACAATGGCTGTAGGCTCATGCGTCCTTTTGCGGAGGTGACAAACCTGGTCAGTCAAACCCAAGGCAACATCATCGAACTCATCCCATATGTGTTTTTTTCTGGAGCGTGCCCTGCGAAGAGTACTGGATCAGGCCATAGATGAGCATGAAGAGGAAGAGTTGTGGTCCCCATCACCACCAGAAGCAGCCTTGTCGTTGTCGATTGATGGACCGCAGAGAGAGGAGTTTGAAGAAGAGAAGTCAGAGGAGGAAGGTGGCTTTGAGGAGGTGGAAGACCAACCACAGCAGGCGTCCCAGGGGGCTTGTTCTCACCTTTCGGGGACCCTTGGTGTTGTACGTGGCTGGGTGGAGGAAGAGACCTTCAATGACGTCAGTGAGGACAAGGAATGGGACATGGCTAGCTTGGTATCCAACCTTGTGCAAATGGGGAGTTTGCGGTTGTGCAAATGGACTGACTGACTGACTGTTAAACTGGGAGTTTGGTCTGTTAGAGTTTGGTCTGTCACTGTGAAGCGGGTGTAACCCTTACACTACCTGATTGATACAACATCATACCTGATCGTATACACACACTGGATGTTTTAAAGCACGTTATTCCAAACAATTTAGGAATTTTAGGTGATTTATGCCCTTTACAGATTAAAACCCGACTCTGCGTCAACTACGTAATTTTCCATGGGAGTTTTGCCATGGATCCCCCTCCGGCATGCCACAGTCCAGGTGTTAGTCCCCTTGAAACAACTTTTCCATCACTATTGTGACCAAAAAGAGTCCCTGTGGGTTTTAAAATTTGCCTGCCTATTGAAGTCTATGGTGGTTCGCGAACATTCGCGGAGGTTCGCATTTGCCGTTCGCGAATGGCAAATTTTAGGTTTGCGACATCACTACACACAGTGCTGTTCTAATCTGCTATTTAAAAATTACAAATTTAAAGGGGAATTTTTTTTTTTTACATTTTTTCCTTCATAGCCTGCTGACCGTGAGATAAAACATAAGACACTGCTGTGTTCACATCTGCTATTCAAAAATCAACAATTTAAGTGAAAAATAAAAAATATTTAGTTCATACGTTCCTGTGAGATACACCCGTTGTATACTGTTGTTCTATTCCGCTATTTAATAAACACCCTTTTGGGGGTAAAAAAAAAAAAATTGCGGCATAGTCTGTATCGGTACGTGTGAGATACACCTTTTAAATTTGTTTGGCGCATCTCCTTCCACCGCCGAGGATTGCAGGGCGCTTCAGTTTGCCTCCTGTTCCGAACTCCTCCTACTCCTCTTCCTCATCCTCCCGTCTAGGGTACAAAAAATTGTAATCGGGGCCTAGTCTGTGTTTGTACGTGTGAGATACACCGTTTTATATACTTTTTTTTTATATACTCACACGGGTTTAACTGACAGCAAAGAACTTAGTATTTGATGGCTAGAGGTACAGTAGGCGTTCACAGTATACAGAAGTAAGTGTCGGCCTGTATAGGCTCCAAAAATTAGCTCACATGGGTTGAACTGACAGCAAAGAACTTAGTATTTGATGGCTAGAGGTACAGTAGGCATTCACAGTATACAGAAGTAAGTGTTGGCCTGTATAGGCTCCAAAAATTAGTTCACATGGGTTTAACTGAAAGACCATTGCTAGACCATGTGTCTGTGGTCAGATGTATCTTGGCACTAACACTGTGTGCCAGAGATATATTCACTTGCCGCTGAACATGGCCATACAGGTCTGGAATGCCCTTTTGCAAGAAATATTTCCTGCCTGGGACCTTCCATTGTGTTGTTCCAATGGTCAGAAATTTACGAAAGGCCTCCGAGTCCCACAGTTGATATGGCAGTAGTTGGCGGGCTATCAGTTCCGACAAGCCAGCAGTCAAACGTTGGGCAAGAGGGTTATCCGGCATCATTATTTCTTTCCGCTCCAACATTTGGACCACAGAAGCCTGCCTTTTTCCAGAACAACGTGACGACGGCATCATGGAAGGTGGAGTGGAGGGCAAATGTGAGGAGAGAGGAGAAGGAGAAGGGGCTGGACGATGAGAGCCTGGAGTGTTGCTTTGTGGGTTCTGATGGTGTTGCTCCCACTGGGCTCGGTGATGGGAGTTCAGGTGCCTTCTTAAGGCGGTGGTCCCTAGGTGAGTGTTGGGCTTACCGCGACTTATGCATGGACTGCAAAGGCTGCAGATGGCAACATTGTTGTCAGCAACGGACACATTAAAAAATAGCCCACACTGCGGAGCCATGTTCCGGCATCCTGGAAATGCCAGATGTGACTGTACATGGTTGATGGCTCGCTCCTGATACATTTGCAGTCTGCTTTCTACCTCTTGTGCAATGCAACTTCTGCCTGCCTCTCCTCCCTATCTGCCGGCCCGTCTCTCCCTCTGAACTCCCTTCCTCTTTCTCTCTTGTGGACTCCCACGTGATGTCCATAGGCTTGTCATCATCCACGTCACTTTCCCCACTACTAACATTCAAGATTTCTGAGTAGGCAGCAACAGCGGGGACCAACCTCCTTGGGATGATCTGGGTACTGTCGTCAGACTGCTGAGTGGCGGCTTTTGCTACCTCCTCTTCCTGATCCAATGCCAACAATGGCTGTGCATCGTAAACATTTTGTGATGGATTGGAAAATAATTCCAGTGACTCAAGTGGAGGGTATGTGGTGGTGGTGTCTTTGGGGGTGCACACAGCAGAGCGTGAAGAGGGTGCAGATAGAGAGGATGAGGAGGGTGCAGAAGAGGAAGGCTGAGTGACCCACTCAACCAAGTCTGGTGCGTCCTTTGCCGTAATTGTACGCACCTTTTGAAACTTCACAGTTAGGCTCCGGCCTATTGCTCCTGCCCTACCACTACCACCCCTGCGTACGTCTCTGTCTCTTCCTCTGCCTGTCATGTTTTTTAATTACCCTGTGACAAAAGTCTCTAGAGAATTGCATTATATCTGGAAAAAGGTAGATAACACCCCACTTCAATATGTGGTATTGGGGGTATTGGGGTATCTATCACACCAGTTCTACAAATAATTGGCCAGTAACTGTTGTCACCGTGTGTAGCACAGTCAACACAGCAAGAGAGGCCAATTTTTTTCAGGACTAAAATACACTCTTAGAAAAGTATACTGTTAAATAACACCCCACTTTAATATGTGGTATTGTGGGGCCACTGGTCTATCACAACAGTTGTTGAAAAAAAATTGTCCAGGGAGTTTATTGCTGTGTGTATCAGACTTAACTCAGCAAAAGAGGCAATATTGTTTGCAGGACACAAATACACTTGTAAAAGTATACTCAGATAACACCCCACTTCAATATGTGGTATTGGGGGGCCACTGGTCTATCACACCAGCTCTAAAAATAATTGGCCAGAGAGTTTGTCACTGTGTGTAGTATTGCTGCAGCAATGCTCAGTCAGCACACCTGTCACAATGTTGCACAGTGCACAATAATACTACTAATCCACTATAATATGCTTTCTACAAAGTATATTATACTGTGGATTAACCCCCTCCCCCACCCCCCTTTTTAGTGCACTGCACAGCAATACCAAAAAAAATTGCAGCCCTTTAAATGACTTTTTTGGACATTAACAGAGCAATTTGTGTCACTGCTGACAATCTCTAACTACCCCTACAGCACAGACTGGATACCTGCCCCAATACTAAAGAGACTGTAATAGACCCTATACCGACATTGCAGCACTTTAAATGACTTTTGTGGAAAATAACAGAGCGATTTGTGTCATTGCAGATGACGATCTCTATCTGCCCCTACAGCACAGACTGGATAACCTGTCCCTATACTGAAGAAAGATTGGACCTTTTACCGATATACCAGCCCTGAAAAGAACTATTGTGGACATTAACATAGCAATTTGTGTGACTGCAGCCGATCTCTAACTGCCCCTAAAGCAACCACTGGATACATGTCCCTAACCTGAAAAGAGACTGTAGAAGGCCTATACGGAAATACCAGCCCTGAAAAGGACTTTTGTGGATCTTCACAGCGCTATGTGTCTAGAAAACTCTCCCTGATGAGCACAGCAGACCTCTCCCTACACTGGCAAAAAGAGGAACGTGAAATGGCCGCCAGGTAAGGGCTATTTATAGGGTAGGGGGACTGTCCATGTGCTGAAATGTTTCAATTAGCTGTCCTGTTCCACCTGACGGCTGTGTCATGGGTCAAAGTTTTCCCCAATGTAAACTAATATGGCCGCCGCAAACTACGCCATGTGTTCGCAAATTTGGCGGGTAGCGAACAAGCAAAATTTGCCGCGAACCGACCGCCGGGCGAACCACAAGGCCATCTCTATTAAGTGGTTAATGCTAGCAGCAATATATTGTTTGAACCAATAATGTGTTAGTTTATAGACATTATTTGAGCAGCAAACACCACTTGTTGAAGATTTCATTGTTTGGTGGGTGAACCTGCTCTAAAGGTGCAAACTTGATCTTTGGACACGTGTGTGTGTGTGAGTGTGTGTGTGTGGGGGGGGGATTTTTGTATGATTTTCAGGTCATTAATCTCTTTTCTTGTGCTTTTCAGGGGATTTATTGCTCTAGTTGACTGAATTCAAATGTTAATATTTACTCTGTAGCACTTAAAACCCTAACAAAAAAAAAAAAACATAAATAATAATACTTTTAAAAAAGAGCACTTTTTATTTGTCCAGCCTTGTTCCCAGAGACTTTAATGACGTTCGTTGTCCAGCTCCGAGGTTATGTGATGTTCGGAAGTTATGGAGCGAAGGGGGGTGCAGGATTGTAGATTGTATGTAACTTCACCAATAAATGAGCTAAACATTTCCGTGAAACAATTTTCTACTTCTAACTTATATAAAGGACTGTTATCCGAGGGGATATTATTGTAATCAGATTTGTATGTAGCAGATACTTTGTACATATTTTTGTCATTTACCTATCAGGCATCTCATGGATTTAGCTATGTCCATTGATCTGTTGCTGATTCTTTAAATAGATACAAATAGACAAAGATTTGACTGGGCTGACAGAGTAGATACAATGTTTTGTTTTTCTTGCTTCTATTTCCCATTGTGTTGCGAGTTAAGAGCTCCACGATCTTCCCAAATACAAAGTAACAATTTTATGGCGGGAGATTGTTGAGAATCTGTTATTGTAACAATGTTTGAGTGAGGCATCAAAGTTTAGTAAGCCCTGCCACCTTGTGGTCATTCCAGGTACAACACTTTGGTGTGTGCAGTACAAGGAGATGAATAGGAAGTGGCCAGAAAGTGGAGATGATCTCTGCAAAAAAATATAGCATATATAGAAATTATTCTGACTATATATATATATATATATATATATATTAATCGTAGCATCACAAACGTGTCACCCACGTCTCTGTACAAGGAGCCGGACATACGCAGTTTTTATTGCTATTCTTCAATAAGGATATATTTTATCAATGTGATAAATTGTATTATTACTGTCAGGTAAAGGGCACTCTAAAGGAAAACACTTTGTCTTCTTATCGCACTCAGACTTGTAATACAGGTGAATAGTAATGAGGGGGAAATGTGATCACAGGACATCATTCTCTCATCTCTTTTCATTCCAATCTTTTCTATGCTGATCGTCTACTCACCGCTAAACTCCTCCAACCAAAACCATGCACACCTACATAGAGCTCCAATGTCAGAACACATTGTATTCCACATTTCCCCTCTTTGCTATTAATAGACCACGCCTATGATGGCTCCGAGTTGCTATATTTAAATCTCCCGCCATAATTTAACTGGCCGTTAGGAAGATTCAGCCGCATTATACCGCTAAAGCCGACATTGTAGAAGTTCTATTCATAGATCTGTTCATCTTCCTCCAAATGACGTCACTTGTGTCGGTTTTCAGCTTCCAAATATTTCCACCAAAGCGGTAAAATCCTCGAATATTACTGCCACAAGCCCGCCAAGTAAACCCAATCATTTTTATTTTTATTTTTTTTTTTTCTGTTACCAAACCCAACGGATCTTCTCAGAGTCACCCACTTATATCTAAGAAGGAGCCGGACATACATGTTTGGGAGATCTGATTGTATATTTAGACACCGAAGATTGTGATCCGGCTGGGGGACAATGTGCTATAATGACACCTGTCCGTCCTAACAGCAATTTAGTTTTTATATGATTTTAAAGTTTAATATAACACGTTGAATTGATGTGAGTTTAGATAAGCAGGTGATCTCCTTACAGGGATTGGTTTCCATTGCCCTCCATCCTTTAGTTTAGACGCATTGTTATGTATGGATATGGGACCCAAATCCAGTGATAAGGTGCTGAGAACCGTTTGATGGATCAGTAGATGACTCCGGGGTGAAATAATCTGAGCTCAGCACTAACTGTCATGATTACTACAGATTTCTACCAGTCCTTTCATTTTTTGTTTATTTTAGGATGTAGGGGGGAAATCCGTAACGGCTACATGTCATGTCTGAAAGATGAAACATTAATTATCGGCCAGTTCCCCGATCATAGGCAGATCTGATAATGAAACATGTAATACTTTATTTCCCATTATATAGAAAGGTAGAGATTAGAGTTTAGCGGACACCTGGATGTCCGTGTTCGGCAGGTTCGGCCAAACTTTAAAAAAAAGTCCGGGTCCATTTCTCGGACTTTTGCCAAACTTTTACCGGACACCGAACCCCATTGAAGTCAATGGGGACCCGAACTTTCAGGCACTAAAATGGCTCTAAAACACCAATGGATAGGGCTAGAGTGCTACAAATGGCAGCAAAACATAGTTAAGAGCATGGCAAGTGCTCTGCAAACAAATGTGGATAGGGAAATAACTTAAAACAACCAAAAAAAAAACAGAAACATAAAACAATGTTCTTCATCTCTGAAGGATGAGGCCCATATGGAGTAGGAGGGAGGTTGAGGTGGTGGTGGATGTGGCGGTGTCATAGGCGTGCGCACAGGGTGTGCCGGGTGTACCTGGGCACACCCATTCACCTAGGGTACATTAGCATTATCGCTCTATTTGCCAGTGAGGAGATGGGAAAGATCTCCCTCGGACCGGCTCTGCTCTATTTCACTTTGCCAGCAGGGAGAGTAATGTATTGGGGCCATGTACACGTAGGCAAACACATGCATGTGTATTTAAACTTTGGGGTGCACACCCTAATGCAATAGGCTGCGCACACCTATGGGCGGTGTAGGTGGAAGCGGCGGTGGAGGAGGACCAGGGCCGGATTAAGAGCATCATGGGCTTGGTGCTGAGGATTTTGAAGGGCCTTAAGGGCCGTGCCTTGGCATGCACCCAGAGGAGGAAGGGTGCAGCCATGCATGCCTAATTCAACATGGGATGCTGTCTCTGAAGCCCATAAACACACCCATGCATCGGCAACTGTCCCTCCTTGTCCGGCCTTCGTGCTGTGTGGGGAGGTTCTGAGGGAGCTGCCTGGGGAAGCGAGCATAGAAGCCAGACTTCTGTGTTTACAGGTGACAGAAGAGCGGTAACAGTGAATATGGCCAACCCGGGGGGCCTATATTAAGGTAGGGGCCTGGAGCTGCAGCTCCAATAGGCCCTATGTTAATCTGGCCCTGAGGAGGACGAGGTAGCCAACACTGCTTCTTTTCAGAAATTTTAAATGAGGGTACACCCCAAAAGAGTGAGAAAGAGCAAAAATAGAACAATGGCTGGGTAAGGTCGGTATCCATCGCTATTCTGCACAAGGTACGGAAAAGTCCCGTGAGATCCATGCCTGGTTCATTTTAATGAACGTGAGCTTGTCCACATTGTCTCTGGACAGGTGGCTGCGCTTGTCTGTGATAACGCCCCCAACTGTGCTAAATACCCATTCAGATAATACACTGGCTGCAGGGCACGCCAGCACCTCCAAGGCGTAAAGGGCAAGCTCAGGCCATGTGCCCAATTTGGAGACCCAGAAGTTGAAGGGGGCAGACCCATCATTCACTACATGTAGGCGTGTGCACACATACTGCTCCACCATGTTGGTGAAATGCTGCCTCCTGCTAAGACATTCCATATGAGCTGCTGGTGCTGCTGTTTGTTGTGGCGTGCTGACAAAGCTATTCCACATTTCGGCCATGCTAACCCTGCCTTCTGAGGTGCTGGCAGTGCCCTGGTTGCGTTGGCAACCTCTTCCTCCTCCTCCTATGCCTTGTGCTTCCACTGTGGCCCCGCTGTCAGGTGGGAATGCCAGCAGCATCGCGTCTACCAGCGTGCGCTTGTACTCGCACATCTTGCGATCGCGCTCCAGTGAGTGAATTAAGGACGGTACGTTGTCCTTGCAACGGGGATCCAGCAGCGTGGCCACCCAGTAATCAGCACAAGTTAGAATGTGGGCAACTCGGCGGTCATTGTGGAGACACTGCAGCATGTAATCGCTCATGTGTGCCAGGCTGCCCAGAGGCAACGAAAGGCTGTCCTCTGTGGGAGGTGTATTGTCTGTGTCCTCTGTATCCCCCCAGCCACGCACCAGTGATGGCCATGAGCTGGCCTGGGTGCCACCCTGCTGTGAACATGGTTCCATCTCCTCCTCCAGCTCCTCCTCCTCCTCATCCTCCAGAACTGTGCCCCTGCTGGACAATTGTATCCCTGGCGTTTGTGTGTGCAGGAACCCACCCTCGGAGCCCCTTGTGAATGACTGCCCTGAAAGCCTTGGAAATGATACCTCTTCATCCTCCTCCTCCTCCTCCTCATCCGGTGCCACATCTTTTTCCATCATCGCCTGAATTGTTTTTTCAAGGAGGCATAGAAGTGGGATAGTTAAGCTGACAACAGTGTCATCGGCACTGGCCATGTTGGTGGAGTACTCAAAACAGCGCAACAAGGCACACAGGTCTCGCATGGAGGCCCAGTTATTGGTGGTGAAGTGGTGCTGTTCCACAGAGTGACTCACGCGTGCGTACTGCAGCTGAAACTCCACTATGGCCTGCTGCTGCTCGCACAGTCTTTGCAGCATGTGCAAGGTGGAGTTCCACCTTGTGGGCACGTCACATATGAGGCGGTGAGCGGGAAGGCCGAAGTTACGCTGCAGCGCTGACAGGCGAGCAGCAGCAGGGTGAGAACGCCGAAAGTGCGCACAGACGGCCTTTCTGCAGCAGCTCTGACATATCAGGGTAGTTTTTAAGGAACCTCTGCACCACCAAATTCAGCACATGCACCAGGCAAGGGATGTGCGTCAAACCAGCTAGGCCCAGAGCTGCTATGAGATTTTGCCCGTTATCGCACACCACCAGGCCGGGCTTGAGGCTCGCTGGCAGCAACCACTCATTTGTCTGCTGTTCCATGCTCCTCCACAACTCCTGCGCGGTGTGTGGTTTTTCCCCCAAACAGGCAAGTTTTAAAACTGCCTGTTGTCGTTTACCCCTGGCCGTGCTGAAGTTGGTGGTGAAGGTGTTACGCTGACCGGATGAGGAGGCGGTAGAGGATGAGGAAGCGGAGTAGGAGGAGTTAGGAACAGGAGGCAAACTGAAGCGCCCTGCAATCCTCGGTGGTGGATGGACATGCGCCAAATTGCTATCTGCCTCAGGCCCATCCGCCACTGCATTTACCCAGTGTGCCGTTAGGGAGATATAACGCCCCTGACCGTGCTTACTGGTCCACGTATCGGTAGTTAGGTGGACCTTGGCACAGATGGCGTTGCGCAGTGCACACCTGATTTTTTTCCCCCACTTGGTTGTGCAGGGAAGGGATGGCTTGCCTGGAAAAGTATTGGCGGCTGGGCACGACGTACTGTGGGAAAGCCACCGACATAAGGTTTTTAAAACTGTGCTTCTCCACCAGACGGAATGACAGCATTTCAAAGGCCAATAATTTTTAAATGCTGGCATTCAGGGCAAGGGATCGCGGGTGGGTAGGGGGGTACTTCCTCTTCCTCTCAAGTGTTTGGGAGATGGAAAGCTGAACGCTTCCACGGGACATTGTGGAGATGGTTGGTGACCCAGGTGGTGGTGTTGCTGACAGATCGTCTGTTTGCGGGGTGGCAGGTTCCGGTATCACTACAGATGTAGCTGGAGCGGCCGAGACTGCAGAAGAAGAGGAAGCAGGGTGAGCCAGAGACGTTTCTTGATTTTGAAGGTGTCTACTCCACTGCAGCTCGTGCTTTACACTAAGATTCCATGATCATGCAGGTTGTGCTCAGGTTGAGAAGGTTTATGCATCGCTTCAGGCTCTGTTTTTTTTTTTTTTAAACATATTTTTTATTGGGTTTTCAGAAAATAAGGGGTAAATACAAACATTGTAAGAATTACGGCATATCCATGTAAATAACAGCATTTAACTCTGGATGTGAAACTCACATCCACAAACTTACACACTTTTACTTGAGAGATTACTAATACATTGTATTACAACATCAAGCCATTGAGCAACTGAAATCGCTTCAGTATGCCAGACATATTTTAGACCGTTTCAGCCTTCTGGCATGGTCAGCTCCCACGCGGCCCCCAATTGGGAACATAATGCGCCACGTAGGGCCGGCCAGGCCCAGGCCTATTATTAAGCGATGAAACTTTGCTACAATGTATGGGGTTCTGTACCATCTCAAGTGTATTTTCATCGCTCCCTCTCTAAAGTTAGAACACCTTGTCAGTGAGTAGTTCAATCTGAAAGCCTTTAACCACTGTGCATCAGTGAATGTCCTGTTCAAGTCCCTTTCCCATTTCAGTTGATGATGTGACTTGGTAAAGTGCATGCGTTCCTGCATGGCATTGTAGAATACACCAATGCCATGTTTGGATGAGGGAGCAGTGAAACAGTACTCGAAAACTTGTCTCGGGAAAGGAATAAATGTATTGGGTAAGGTTTGAGCTATGTGTAAGATACGTTTGTAAGTCAAGTATTCTGTCTTAAAGTCCGGGAACTTTGCACAAAGGTCCGAGAACGGGATGTAACCAGATAGAGAGACTATGTCTGAGAGTAACAAAAGACCATATTTAGCCCAGTGAGTTACACGTAAGTCCGGTGATAGTGCCTGTAGCGTGGACAGTGTGATAGGCATGCGTTGGAGATCAGAGGAGTTGGAAGCTTTCTCCCAAAAATACTTCCAGGCCAGTAATGTAGCGGAAATGGTAGGGTGGGAATTTAATGGTCGTTTACTAGTTAGATTCGCGGCCAACACTAGGTCCGCCAATTGCGTCTGCGGAACATGAAACTGCTCTAGGGAGCACCACAATGGCGGGGTGCCAGTGGAGAGCCAGGCTTTAGACTGTGCCAGAATGGCCGCCATGTGGTAGTCCATTACATCTGGGACCCCCAGTCCTCCCACCCTAACATGTTTGGTCAATGTCTTATGGGACGTCCTGGGTCTCTTGTCCAACTATAAGTACTTACTAACAGTGGATTGCAGTGCCTTGTAGAAGGCAGTCAGAACTATAATGGGGAGGGCCCTGAACACATATAGGAGTTTTGGTAGGATCAGCATTTTGAATGCCGCGTTCCTCCCTAACCAGGACAGGAAGAATTTCCTCAATCTCAGGAGATCCTGTGTCGTAGTTTGGAGTAGGGGGGAAAAATTGGTCCTGTAAAGAGAGTCCGGTGATCCGGTCAGCTTGATACCTAAATAGTCCAATGAGTCCTTTTGCCACTGATAATGTACTACTTGTTGGATTTGTGTCTGCATACTGTGTTCCACATGTATCCCTAGAAGATTGGACTTGAGCTCATTGACTTTGTAGTATGAGACTGATTGGAACTCTCCCAAAACGCCCTGAACATGCATTAAAGACTCCTCGGGGTTCGTGCAGGCCAATATGACATCATCCGCGAATAGCGAGATAACATGAGGGGGGGATTCTGCAAGTTTAACTCCCGTGACACCCGGGTGGGATCTCATCCTTTCCGCCAAGGGTTCCATGAGCATGGCAAAAATCAGGGGCGACAAGGGACACCCCTGACGAGTGCCATTTGTAATACTAAAACTTTCAGAGAACAGACCCTCTGTAAAGACCCTAGCAGATGGGACCGTATATAAGGACATGATGGCCTGGATAATCTCCCCCTCAAAGCCGAACTTCTCCAATACCTGCCGCAGATATCCCCAATGAATCCGGTCGAACGCCTTTTCGGCGTCTAATGACAGGAGCACAGTGGGGATCCCGCGGGCCGCCACATGATGAATAAGGCCCACCAGTCGCCTGGTGGCATCTGTGGCCTGCCTTCCGGCCACAAACCCCACCTGATCTGACTTGATAAGGTCAGGAAGACACTGGGAGATACGGTTGGCAATGACCCTAGCATACACCTTTAAATCCACATTTAGTAACGAAATGGGTCGGAAATTTTGCGGTTTATTAGGCTCCCTACCGGGTTTTGGCAGTGTGACCACCGTGGCCTCCAACATCTCGGCTGGAAAGGTAGCCGCCGTCAGGGCTTGATGGAACACCCTGCCAAGGTAAGGGGTCAAGATATCCAGGAATGCACCGTAATACTCGGAAGAGAAGCCGTCCGGTCCCGGAGACTTCCCCTTCGGTAAAGATCTGAGTACCTTCATGATTTCCTGATTAGTGATAGGGGCATTTAGTTGTGCTAATTGAGAGGGGCTTAGGCTCGGGAGGGAAATAGAAGACAAAAATGTTTGAATGTCCGATGGAGTAGGTTGGGGTGTTGAATCGTCTAAGTGTAGGTTATACAGTGAACCATAATACTGACTAAAGGCATCCGCTATGTCCTTCGGGTTGGTGAGCCGCTCTCCCGTGGCGTGATGTAGTAGGTACTGAATTTTTTGTTTCAATATTTTGTCTTTCAATTGGGCCGCCAGCAGTCAACCCGCTTTATTGCCATGAGAATAATGGGAGGCTTTGAGCCTACGAAGAGCTCTGGAGTGCTGACCAACCAGAAGGACCCTCAGCTCCGCTTGGAGCTTGGAAAGCTGCTCCGCGCCAGCTGCAGTGGGGTTACATTTATTAAGTTGCTCTATACGTTTAATGGAACCAAGGATAGTATCCAATTGTTGTCTTCTACGCCTCCGTTCCCTTGCCCCTTCTGACATCAATATTCCTCGCATAAATGCCTTATGGGCATTCCATAATGCAAAAGGACACTTCACTGAATCATCATTAAGTGCAAAAAAATTCAGTGAGTTTAGAACACACATTCCTCCGGATCTCCGATTTGGCAAGTAGGCTGGCGTCAAATCGCCATCTGTTGGCCCTTGTGGTGAAGGGCACGTCCCCGATTTGAATAATAACAGGGGCGTGGTCCGACCACGTAATGGAACCCACAGATGCGCGAGAGACCCGCTGTAGCAAAAATTTATTTGTGAGAAAGAGATCTATCCGCGAGTAGGAATGATGGGTTTTAGAATAAAAGGAATAGTCTCTCTCCGACGAGTTGAGGCATCGCCACACATCGTAAAGTTCTGTTGTAGATAGAAAATTTGCCAGATCCGCTCGATGGAAGCGTCTTGGATAGTTCAGTGAAACGTCCAGTTGGAAATTGGGGACAGCATTAAAGTCACCGCAAAGAAGGACATGGCCCTGAATTAGCGGCTGAATTTGTTTCCAGAGCTTTTTCAGGAAAGAAATTTGACCTGTATTGGGGGCATACACCGCCACTATAGTATAAGTGGCTTTGTTGATAGTGCAGGAAAGAACCAAGAAACGGCCTTCAGGGTCCGTAAATTGAGACAGCAGGCTAAAGTCCAGGGATTCCCTTACCAATATTGCTACTCCACATTTCTTCTTGGGGCCATTAGCATAGTACACTTGAGGATAATTTTTAGATGAGATTTGTGGGTGATTGCCATTCATAAAATGGGTCTCCTGTATAACTGCCAATTCGCATTTCAGGGTCTTAAGCTCTCTCCAGAGCATATGTCTCTTATGAGGACTGTTCAGGCCATTAACGTTGAGTGAAAGTATTTGAAATGACATTGTGGCGAATGTGGTGAGATAAAGTCTGCACAGATAATTGAGAGGTACTCACTGGTATCACGCTGGAACGGAGGTCCTGAGTCCGAGCACACCGGGCGAGCTGGTTGGTGAGGAGAAGCCGATGAGGGCAGCCGCCCGTGAGGTCCGGTCAAAGTGGTATATCCGAATCACCGGGAAGAAAAGAGCAGGATTAAGTACAGAGTCTAACAAGAAAATAACAAAAGAGAGTCAGGGGAAGAGTGCCCTCGGCAGGTGGCACGTAGAGGGTAAAAAAAGGCGACTCCACAGGGGGGTCTGTACGGTAAGGAACCGTTTGAGGAGGGGGTATTAGAGAAACAGTCGTTAGCCGAGCATGTCCGCTGGAGCATGGTCGCTGGGTAGTAAGAATTGTTGGGGTCACCACAGTTATATATAGCTCGATTTCAGTCCACCTGGGAGGGGTTTGGCTCTCCGTCCGGGTCCAGTAACCCCCATTTTCCCAGCAAGGCTAGGCCATCCTCCAGCGAGGAAATCCTGTAATCCCTGTCTCCCCTGGTCACTACTAAAGTTGCTGGGTAATTCCATCTATACGGAATATGATGGTTCCTGAGGGGTTTGGTGACCGTAAAGAGATTACGCCTTCTGTTCATTGTATGCGCAGATAAATCGGCATAGAAGGAGAGGTTGTTTAAGGCAGGGGGAAGGTCAGTGCCTTTCCTCACCAGGGACATGAATTTCTCCTTTACCGTGTAGAAATGGACACGTGCTATAGTGTCCCTGGGCAGGGAGGCTGCAATATGTTTCGGCTTAGGTAGCCTATGAATGCGATCGATCGCCATGTCGCACAGGGGTACATCTGGAAGAGCTTCCTGCATGATGTTGGTGAGAAATTCGGCCAGCTCATGAGGTTTTACTGTCTCAGGAATCCCTCTAATTTTAATGTTGTTGCGTCTAGATCTATCTTCAAGATCTGCTACTTTCGCTTTGAGCTAGGTGATGTCGTCCTCATGTTCATTGTGGGCATCCACCATGGTATTAAAGGTGTCAGCAAACTCCCCCATTTTGGTCTCCACATGATCCACCCTGTCGCTGACTGCTGCGACCACCGTATTGCAGCGGGTCATAAGCTGAAGCACGTCAGCATGTATTGAGCTCCTTAAAGACATCATCATTTCTTTTAATAAGGAGTCCATGACAGGTTTGCCAGTTGTGGGGAATTAGGATATGGTGTCATGAAACACCAGCGTGTCATCTATGTTTCCTCCCTGAGTTCCCTCATGTTCTGGAAGCTGCAGCTTAAGTTTTGATTTGGCCGGGCTGGCACATGCTGATCTAGGGGTAGAAACTGCCTGCATCCCTTCACCAGTGGCCGAGGGTTCTGTAGGTGACAGCGGTAGTCCTTCCGACTGTACTGTAGCAGGGGATGTGCGAGGAGGAGGCCGCGAGGCGCCGCTGGAGGAAGCGCCGGCGACATTTTGGTTTGGCATCCCGCCCGCCGGGTGGAAGAAGTTCAGAAGCTTACCAGGCTTGGTTTTCCCCTTACGCTTCCCCGGGACCTGCTGACGACCTCCAGGCATCCTGAGGAGTAACTTAGGCTGATCTGCGGTGACCCTCCGCGGTGTTAGTGGCTCTGATCGGACTGCTTGGCGAGGAGCTGTGCTGCTAAGCGTCCATCTCTCTCGCCGGCCGCCTCCGCCCCCCTCGCTTCAGGCTCTGATTGCACAGGGTGCAAACCACTCGTGTCCTGTCATCAGCACATTTTCTAAAGAACTTAAACGCTAGAGAACTCCTTTGAGCTGGCTTTGGTGCGCTCGTTCCCTTGCTGCGTTGGGCAGTAGCAGGCGTAGCGTCTAGGGCACGGCCGCTCCGCTTCTGCACCCTGCTCCCTCTTCTGCTGTGCTGGTGGCTCTGTGCGACCACCGCCTCTTCCTCCAAACTACTCAGGTCACCTGCATGACCTTCATTCCACGTGGGGTCGAGGACCTCATCGTCCTCCACATCATCTTCCACCCAGTCTTCACCCCTGCCCTCCTTGTCGGTCTCCACAATTCTGAGTGCCGCAGCAGTTGGCACCTGCGTTTCGTCATCATCGGAGACGTGCTGCGATGGTCCTTCCATGTACTCATCTTGAGAAATAAGTGATTGGGCATCTTGAGAAATAAGTGGTTGGGCATCGCTGCACTCAATCTCTTCCACTTCTGGGGCAGGGCTAGGTGGATGGCCCTGGGAAACCCTGCTGACAGAGTCATCAAAAAGAAGAAGAGACTGCTGCATGACTTGGGGCTCAGACTGCTTGCCTGATTTGCAAGGGGGTGAGGTGAAAGATGGTTGGACATTGGCTGCAGGTGCCAACTCTGACCTTTCTGCAGTAGACTGGGTGGGAGACAATGTGAAGGAACTGGAGGCACTGTCAGCAGCAAACCAATCTACTATCGCCTCTACTTGTTCTGGCCTCATCACTTCTAGAAGCGCATGATGCCCCACCAAATACTGCTGCAGGTTCTGTCGCCTACTCACACTTGAGGAAGGTGTTTCACTTGTGCGTGTAGCTGGCACAGATCGACCACGTCCTCTCCTTGCAACAGGAGCTCTACCAGCAGCACCACGACCCAGGCCAAGGCCCCTATTACCTATATTCGGTAATTTATGATCTTGCCCTAGAAAGGTGTTTATTGAATAGCGGAACAAAACAACAACAGTATCGCACGGGTGTATCTCACAGTCAAATATGCAAACTATGCCGCAATTTATTTTTTTTTACCCCAAAAGGGTGTATATTGAATAGCGGAATAGAAAAAAAGGATACAAAACGGTGTATCTCACACGTACAAACACAGACTAGGCCCGATTACAATTTTTTGTATCCTAAAGGGAGGATGAAAAGTAGGAGGAGTTTGGAACAGGAGGCAAACTGAAGCACCCTTCAATCCTCGGCGGTGGAAGGAGATGCGCCAAACAAATTTAAAATGGTTTATCTCACACGTACCGATACAGACTATGCCGTAATTTATTTTTTTTCACCCCCAAAAGGGTGTATATTGAATAGCGGAATAGAAAAAGGGATATAAAACGGTGTATCTCACACGTACAAACACAGACTAGGCCCCAATTACAATTTTTTGTACCCTGAAGGCAGGATGAGGATGAGGAAGAGGAGTAGGAGGAGTTTGGAACAGGAGGGAAACTGAAGCACCCTGCAATCCTCGGCGGTGGAAGGAGATGCGCCAAACAAATTTAAAAAGGTGTATCTCACACGTACCGATACAGACTATGCCGCAATTTAATTTTTTTCACCCCAAAAGGGTGTATATTGAATAGCGGAATAGAAAAAAGGATATAAAACGGTGTATCTCACACGTACAAACACAGACTAGGCCCAGATTACAATTTTCTGTACCCTAAAGGCAGGATGAGGAGTAGGAGGAGTTCGGAACAGGAGGCAAACTGAAGCACCCTGCAATCCTCGGCGGTGGAAGATGCACCCCAAAAATTTGGAAGGTGTATCTTACACGTACCGATACAGACTATGCCGCAATTTAATTATTTTTACTCCAAGGGTGTATATTGAATAGCGGAATAGAAAATTTGATATCAAGGGGGCGTGACCGGAAGCCGAGCAAGCTGGACGCTTGGGAGGGGAGCTCTGTCTAACCAGCTTTCTAATCCATCGCCATCCACCGCTCAAACCCTATCCACAGTCTCCACACCATCGTGGAACACCCTCTGAGACCCGCTGTACAGGTTGGTACAAGTCTTGGGAGTCTCGCTGGCGATAATCCGGGGATCCGGATTCGGGGCCTACATCACCTCCGAAGCCGCGGCCTTTCCTAGCGGCCGCCGCGATCCGACGTCCGGTCCAGCGGCAGCTCTCCGGGCTCCTACGGTCTCCCTAATTGCAATCCGAAGACTCCCTCCACCTGCCTGGGCACCCCGGGACCGCCATCCACCTTCTGGGACGCGAAATACGGCTGCAGAGTGGCGCCCGAGGTTGCGGCCTAGCTGTCCTAGAAGCTGCGACCTCTCCTACCACTGTGCTCCACACGCCGGGCGCCGGGTAAGCATTATACCCCAACTGACCTTATACCTCAGCAGCTGCATCCAGACTCTTTGCCTGCACTATATCCTACCTGCTGCAGTGACGTATATCCAACTACCTACCCTGTACATTGCAACCACCTGACCATATCCAGGCTCAGTCTCCAACCAGCAAGATATAGCAGGATCTCCCCCCAGAATGACATTAACTCTCCTCGGCTGTATCTATGCTTTTTAATCTCTTGCTCACGTCTACATTACATTGATGTAGTAACTTTAGTCCAACATTTAAGCTCTCTTCTCACACGGGTGCGTGGTCTGCCGCAGACCATGATGATTGCGTGAGTCAGACACTCCGCTCCACGTTCCGGATCCACTGCAACCTGAAGCCACATCCCCAAGTCGCACATCACCCCATTGACCACCCTCACACAGGCAAGGCATCAGGGTATGCCGCACCGCGGTTACAAACCGCCTGCACCTCGCCGCCTCACTGACTATTTCAACGCCACCAATATGCGGCCTTCACAGCTTGGTGCCGACAACGAGACCGGCCGGTCTCCAACTCCCTCCACTACCCAGGTGCAACATTCCAAGGCATCGCCTCCATCGAGCGACCCTCCCACATCCATCAGTGCTGGAGAGATGGACACTACAGCGCCACCTGACATCACCACGTCGGGACATCAGACAGAGGTAAGAGGCTCGCTTCCTCCCCTGCCCAATCTCCATACAAAGGCCCCCATCCTAAGAAGCAATTATGGTCCGCAGACACAGACAGCGACAGAGCCCCAGCTTTGGCAGCACTTCCCGCTTCAGATAATGCAGCCTCATAGGCTGCTATTAAATCCATGCTACTCACCTTCCAGAAAGATCTGCACAGGGAGCTTCAATTATCCCTATCACAAGTTCAAGACAGAATTTATTGCCTAGAGGTCAGAACTGACAACTTAGAAGACACTGTTCAGGAGCACGCTAGAGCGCACAATGAAGTATTGGATACTCAGGATTACCAAGCAGAAGAGCTACATCGCATCAAATTGAAACTTGCAGACCTGGAGGATCGCTCCAGGCGTAATAATATAAAATTCAGAAATATTCCTGAATCTGTTAAACCTAATGAACTGACCCAGTATCTACAGCGTTTGTTCTCCGTGCTCCTTCCAAGCTTGGATACACGCGACTTGCTTATTGACAGAGCCCACCACATCGCTAAACCTTCTCACCTACCTGCTGACGTGCCCAGGGATGTGCTGGCAAGAATTCACTTTTTCCATGTGAAGGAACAAATCCTCCACACAGCTAAGGTGTCAAAACCCCTGCCGACCCCATACACTGATTTGGCTCTCTTCAGCGACTTGTCACCGGCCACAATGGAGATGCGTAGAGCTTTCACACCTATCACGTCCATCCTTCAAGAAAAAAATAATAATCTACAAATGGGGTTTCCCTACCAAACTCCTGGTAACTTACCAGCAACAAATGGTCCCTATCCTGTCACCTAAAGATGGATACAAGAAGCTGACAAATTGGGGTCTCCTCCCGCTTCCCCCTCTCACCCCTCACCATGGCAAGTCTCAACCTAATACATCCTCTCAACAAGGTCCCTCTCCTGACAGGAACAAAACCTAATGGCTTCCCCTTCCAACGTATTCCATGCCACTACTGGATCCGGTGTGGTCGTTGAATCACCACTCTACCCACACCTTCGAGGTATAGTGTGCCAAGCACACTTGTCAATTTTTCTTTTACTTTTGCTATTACGTTTTTCCTCTTACTGGTTTATTGCATTGAGTCACAGGCTTAGAGGCAGTTTTGCGCCTCTTTATATCTCCAATTTGGTATTGTCTAGTCATTAATTGTTACCCTTACCGCATAGATACTATTGTGCAGTATCTCTTGATATCTCATATTATTTGTTTATTAGTTTGTTGACTGTTACGTGTATTACAGTTTGATACTTCCAGTTTCCCTCTCCAAGGGGATCGGGAGCCTGTGGTCCCGTTCTTCCACTCACTAGTATCCACCTACAGAACTCATCATGACACTCAATATCACCTCTATCAATGCTAAGGGCCTCAATTCCCCATTTAAAAGACACCTCTTATGGAAGGAAGCCCTATCCTCTCAAGCACATGTTATTTGTGTACAAGAAACACACTTTCTACAATCCAACCCTCCAAAATGCTCTCACAAACAATTCCCTCACTGCTTCTTTGCCAACGCCCCAAAGAAAAAAAGAGGGGTAATGATCGGCATACGAGACTCCATCACGTTTGCACTACACCATTGTGAAATTGACCCCGAAGGTAGATACTTAATTTTATCCGCTACCTTTGGACACTCTCGGATGACCCTAGTAAATGTGTACGCCCCCAACACATCCCAAAATAAATTTTACTCTCTCCTATTTGCCAAATTGGCACCATTCAGATCAGATCCAATTCTTCTTTGTGGCGATTTTAATGATATTGTAGATATTAATTTAGACACCTCCAACCCTATAAATCGCAGACCCTCAGCCCTTGCTGCCCTTCTGACAAATGAGGACATGTATGATCCCTGGAGGTGCTTACATGGTGATGAACGGGACTACATGTTTTTCTCCCACCCTCAACAGTCTTACTCTCAAATCGACCTCTTTCTGACCGATAAACACACCTTACAATTGGTCACAGAAGCCACTATTGGTTCTATAACGTGGTCGGACCACGCACCGATTTCCCTAAATTTTTTAGAAAATTTGGTATCAAAAGGTGTATCTATCTCACACGTATAGACCCAGACTAGGCCCCAATTACTATTTTTTGTACCCTAAAGGCAGGATGAGGAGTAGGAGGAGTTCAGAACAGGCAGGAGGCAAACTGAAGCACCCTGCAATCCTCGGCGGTGTAAGATGCGCCCCAAAAATTGGAAAGGTGTATCTCACACGTACCGATACAGACTATGCCGCAATTTAATTCTTTTTACCCCAAAGGGTGTAGATTGAATAGCGGAATAGAAAATATGATATCAAAAGGTGTATCTATCTCACACGTACAGACCCAGACTAGGCCCTGATTACTATTTTTTGTACCCTAAAGGCAGGATGAGGATGAGGAGTAGGAGGAGTTCGGAACAGGAGGCAAACTGAAGCACCCTGCAATCCTCGGCGGTGGAAGATGCATCCCAAAAATTTGGAAGGTGTATCTTACACGTACCGATACAGACTATGCCGCAATTTAATTCTTTTTACTCCAAGTGTGTAGATTGAATAGCGGAATAGAAAATATGATATCAAAAGGTGTATCTATCTCACACGTACAGACCCAGACTAGGCCCTGATTACTATTTTTTGTACCCTAAAGGCAGGATGAGGAGTAGGAGGAGTTTGGAACAGGCAGGAGGCACACTGAAGCACCCTGCAATCCTTGGCGGTGTAAGATGCGCCCCAAAAATTGGAAAGGTGTATCTCACACGTACCGATACAGACTATGCCACAATTTAATTTTTTTTACCCCAAGGGTGTAGATTGAATAGCGGAATAGAAAATAAGATATCAAAAGGCGTATCTATCTCACACGTACAGACCCAGACTAGGCCCCGATTACTATTTTTTGTACCCTAAAGGCAGGATGAGGAGTAGGAGGAGTTCGGAACAGGAGGCAAACTGGCAAAAATGGGGGCGGTACAGCTCTTTTGGGGAGAAAGATGGCCACCAAGTTGGAGGAGCTTTTAAACTAGGAGACGGGGGGGAGGGCTCAGAAGTAGAGTCAGTTAGGAGGGAGCAAAGGACTGAAGGCAGCTGTAGGGTCAGCAGCGACAGTAGGTCCACAACGTCTATTGGTAGGTCTGTGCGGGAGAACCGCAGACCAAACAGGAATAAACATAACCAATCACGTTTAACTTCCGTAAAACTAAGAGGGGTATATGCTAATGCCAGGAGCCTAGCTAATAAAATGGATGAGTTGGAAATGTTAGTACATGAGGAGGACATAGACCTAGTGGGAATAACGGAGACTTGGTTCGACCCCTCACATGACTGGCTGGCAAATATCCAAGGGTATTCAGTGTACCGGAAGGACAGGGTAGGAAAAAGAGGGGGAGGGGTATGTCTCTACATCAAGAATAATGTAAGGGTGATAGAGAGGAGTGACATTACGGAAGGGATGAGTATGGAGTTAGAATCCGTGTGGGTAGAACTCCATAGGGAAGGAGAAAAGGGAAAAGTAATTGTGGGGGTTTGCTATAGGCCACCTAAACAAGGGGAGGAGGTAGAGCTGGAATTTTTAGCACTTTTGGGTAAAGTGGCAAAGCTAGGATCAGTCATCATATTGGGGGACTTCAATTATCCCGACATTGACTGGGGAGAGGGGACTACACACTCACATAAGGGCCGTCAATTCACGGAAACCTTACAGGATAATTACATGTCACAGTTGGTGGATTCCCCTACCAGAGAAAACACAATCCTGGATCTATTGATCACTAATGACCCAGACCTAATCTCGGAGGTAGGAGTCCAGGACAACCTGGGCTCTAGCGATCACAGGATGATCACTTTTAGTGTAAATAACAATATAGCAAGGCAAGTGGGGAACATAAGAACCCTTAACTTCAGAAGGGCAAACTTTCCAAAATTGTACTTGTTGATGGAAAGGGTAAACTGGGACCAAACCCTGGGATCACTGACCACAGAGGAAAAATGGGAATGCTTTAGGAACATATTAAGCAAAGGCATCTTGCAGTGCATTCCTATGGGAAATAAATTTAGAAGGGACAAAGCCAAACCTGGCTGGCTAAACCGGAGCGTTAAAAAACTTATTAGGGGAAAAAAATTGGCCTTCAGGAAATATAAATCAGAGAGCACAGTATTGGCTTTCGACCAATACAAGGAGGCAAATAGGAAGTGTAAACACAAAATCAAGATGGCTAAAATAGACTTTGAGAGACAAATAGCGGAGGATAGCAAAAAAAAACCCAAAGAAATTCTTTAAGTATATCAACAGCAAAAAAACTAGGGCAGAGCATATTGCACACATAATTAACAATGATGGGAGGATGGTTACAGAGGACACTGAAAAAGCAACCGTACTGAATGCTTTTTTCTCATCAGTCTTTACAAAGGAATCGGAGGGGTACACTGACCATGACTGTATAGTTAGTAGTAATACACAGGACTTGCCACTATGGCTAACAGAGGGGGAAATCAGGGAAAGGCTGGATAAACTCAACACAAACAAATCACCAGGCCCGGATGGCGTACATCCGAGAGTACTCAAGGAACTCAGTAAGGTTATATCCAGACCACTGTTCCTGATCTTAGCGGACAGTATTAGGACAGGAGATGTACCAGGGGAGTGGAGGAAAGCTAACGTGATTCCGATATTCAAAAAGGGTCAGAGGCATATACCGGGAAACTATAGGCCTGTCAGTCTGACATCAGTAGTATGTAAACTTCTGGAGGGGATGATAAGGGACTATATCGTAGAGTTTGCTAAGAACAACGGCATCATCAGTAGTAACCAGCACGGGTTTACAAATGGGCGTTCTTGTCAAACCAATCTCTTAACATTCTACGAGGAGGTGAGCTGTGAGCTAGATAGGGGCAGACCAGTGGATGTGGTGTACCTAGATTTTGCTAAGGCGTTTGATACAGTTCCCCATAAGCGCTTAATTTATAAAATAAGGTCTGCAGGTATCGACAGCAGGGTTTGCTCTTGGATACGGAACTGGCTAAAAGGGCGTATCCAAAGGGTGGTAATAAACAGCACATACTCAGACTGATCTGCGGTAGTAAGCGGGGTCCCCCAAGGCTCAGTCCTAGGACCAACCTTGTTCAATTTATTCATAAACAGCATTGAGGACGGGATCAGTAGTTCAATATCAGTTTTTGCAGATGACACAAAATTAGGCAGGACAATAACAGCACAGCATGAAGCAGATATCCTACAGAATGACCTGGACAAAATAACGGAGTGGGCAAAGACATGGCAAATGAGGTTTAACGTGGAGAAATGTAAGGTTTTACACTTGGGGACTAGAAACATAAAAGCACAATACACGTTAGGAGGGGAACCCTTGGGAGAATCAAAAATGGAGAAGGATCTGGGAGTCTTGGTTGATGATAGACTAGGCAACAGCATGCAATGTCAAGCGGCAGCTGCCAAGGCTAGCAGAATATTAGCATGCATAAAGAAAGGGATGTATTCCAGAGATAAAACTATAATCCTTCCACTTTATAAAACTCTGGTCCGACCTCATCTGGAGTATTCGGTCCAGTTCTGGTCACCAGTCCTCAGAAGGGATGTGTTGGAGCTGGAGAGAGTCCAGAGAAAGGCAACTAAACTAATTAGGGGATTGGAGGACCTTGATTATGAGGAGCGTCTGCAATCGCTTGATTTATTCTCCCTGGAGAAGAGACGCCTGAGGGGGGACATGATAGCAATTTTTAAATATCTAAATGGGGATCTAGGCTTAGGAAAAAAGCTGTTCAGTCGAAGGGATTGCATGAGAACTCGGGGGCATACAATGCGATTAGAGGAGAAGCGTTTTAACCTCAGGCAACGTGGGGGGTTCTTTACTGTTAGGGCTACAAGATTGTGGAATTCTCTACCACATGAGGTGGTTTCTGCGGGTAGTATGGTGGCTTTCAAAAGACTCTTAGACGTACATCTCAAGAATCAGAACATTCAGGGGTATGCAAGATGATTACAGCCACACACATCTACACAGGTTGAACTGGATGGACTTTTGTCTTTATTCAACCTCACCAACTATGTAACTATGTAACTATGTAAAACTGAAGCACCCTGCAATCCTCGGCGGTGGAAGATGCACCCCCAAAAATTTGGAAGGTGTATCTCACACGTACCGATACAGACTATGCCGCAATTTAATTCTTTTTACTCCAAGGGTGTAGATTGAATAGCGGAATAGAAAATATTATATCAAAAGGTGTATCTATCTCACACGTACAGACCCAGACTAGGCCCCAATTACTATTTTTTGTACCCTAAAGGCAGGATGAGGAGTAGGAGGAGTTTGGAACAGGCAGAAGGCAAACTGAAGCACCCTGCAATCCTCGGCGGTGTAAGATGCGCCCCAAAAATTGGAAAGGTGTATCTCACACGTACCGATACAGACAATGCCGCAATTTAATTATTTTTACCCCAAGGGTGTAGATTGAATAGCGGAATAGAAAATATGATATCAAAAGGTGTATCTATCTCACACGTACAGACCCAGACTAGGCCCCGATTACTACTTTTTTGTACTCGAAAGGCAGGATGAGGAGTAGGAGCAGTTCGGAACAGGAGGCAAACTGAAGCACCCTGCAATCCCTGGCGGTGGAAGATGCACCCCAAAAATTGGAAAGGTGTATCTCACACGTACCGGTACAGACTATGCCGCAATTTAATTATTTTTACCCCAAGGGTGTAGATTGAATAGCGGAATAGAAAATATGATATCAAAAGGTACTGCACTGCACAGCAATACCAAAAAAATGCAGCCCTTTAAATGACTTTTGTGGACATTAACAGAGCAATTTGTGTCACTGCTGACGATCTCTAACTGCCCCTACAGCACAGACTGGATACCTGCCCCAATACTAAAGAGACTGTAATAGACCCTATACCGACATTGCAGCACTTTAAATGACTTTTGTGGACATTAACAGAGCGATTTGTGTCACTGCAGATGACGATCTCTATCTGCCGCTACAGCATAGACTGGATAACCTGTCCCTATACTGAAGCAAGACTGGACCTTTTACCGATATAGCAGCCCTGAAAAGGACTATTGTGGACATTAACATAGCGATCTGTGTGACTGCAGCCGATCTCTAACTGCCCCTAAAGCAACCACTGGATACCTGTCCCTTACCTGAAAAGAGACTGTAGAAGGCCTATACGGAAATACCAGCCCTGAAAAGGACTTTTGTGGATCTTCACAGTGCTATGTGTCTAGAAAATTCTCCCTGATGAGCACAGCAGACCTCTCCCTACACTGGCAAAAAGAGGAACGTGAAATGGCCGCCAGGTAAGGGCTATTTATAGGGTAGGGGGACTGTCCATGTGCTGAAATGTTTCAATTGGCTGTCCTGTTCCACCTGATGGCTGTGTCATGGGTCAAAGTTCTCCCCAATGTAAACAAATATGGCAGCCGCAAACTACGCCATGTGTTCGCAAATTTGGCGGGTAGCGAAAAAGCAAAATTTGCTGCAAACCAACTGCCGGGCGAACCACAAGGCCATCTCTATTAAGTGGTTAATGCTAGCAGCAATATACTGTTTGAACCAATAATGTGTTAGTTTAGAGACATTATTTGAGCAGCAACACCACTTGTTAAAGATTTCATTGTTTGGTGGGTGAACCTGCTCTAAAGGTGCAAACTTGATCTTTGGACATGTGTGTGTGTGTGTGTGTGTGTGTGTGTGTGTGTGTGTGTGTGTAAAATTCAAATGTCCATATTTACTCTGTAGCACTTAAAACCCTAAAAAAAAAAAACATAAATAATAATACATTTAAAAAAAGAGCACTTTGTATTTGTCCAGCCTTGTTCCCAGATACTTTAATGATGTTCGTTGTCCAGCTCAGAGGTTATGCGATGTTCAGAAGTTATGGAGCGAAGGGGGGTGCAGGATTGTAGATTGTATGTAACTTCACCAATAAATGAGCTAAACATTTCCGTGAAAAATTTTCTACTTCTAACTTATTTAAAGGACTGTTATCCGAGGGGATATTATTGTAATCAGATTTGTATGTAGCAGATACTTTGTACATATTTTTGTCATTTACCTATCAGGCAGCTCATGGATTTAGCTATGTACATTGATCTGTTGCTGATTCTTTAAATAGATACAAATAGACAAAGATTTGACTGGGCTGACAGAGTAGATACAATGTTTTGTTTTTCTTGCTTCTATTTCCCATTGTGTTGCGAGTTAAGAGCTCCACGATCTTCCCAAATACAAAGTAACAATTTTATGGCGGGAGATTGTTGAGAATCTGTTATTGTAACAATGTTTGAGTGAGGCATCAAAGTTTAGTAAGTCCTGCCACCTTGTGGTCATTCCAGGTACAACACTTCGGTGTGCAGTACAAGGAGATGAATAGGAAATGGCCAGAAAGTGGAGATGATCTCTGCAAAAAATATAGCATATATAGAAATTATTCTGACTATATATATATATTAATCGTAGCATCACAAACGTGTCACCCCCGTCTCTGTACAAAGAGCCGTTCATACGCAGTTTTTATTCCTATTCTTCAATAAGGATAGATTTGATCAATGTGATAAATTGTATTATTACTGTCAGGTAAAGGGCACTCTAAAGGAAAACACTTTGTCTTCTTATCGCACTCAGACTTGTAATACAGGTGAATAGTAATGAGGGGGAAATGTGATCACAGGACATCATTCTCTCATCTCTTTTCATTCCAATCTTTTCTATGCTGATCGTCTACTCACCGCTAAACTCCTCCAACCAAAACCATGAACACCTACATAGAGCTCCAATGTCAGAACACATTGTATTCCATATTTCCCCTCTTTGCTATTAATAGACCACGCCTATGATGGCTCCGAGTTGCTATATTTAAATCTCCCGACATAATTTAACTGGACTTTAGGAAGATTCAGCCGCATTATACCGCTAAAGCCGACATTGTAGAAGTTCTATTCATAGATCTGTTCATCTTCCTCCAAATGACGTCACTTGTGTCGGTTTTCAGCTTCAAATTTTTCCACCAAAGCGGTAAAATCCTCGAATATTACTGCCACAAGCCCGCCAAGTAAACCCTTTCTTTTTTTTTTTTTCCTGTTACCAAACCCAACGGATCTTCTCAGAGCCACCCACTTCTATCTAAGAAGGAGCCGGACATACATGTGTATGAGATCTCATTGTATATTTAGACACCGAAGATTGCGATCCTGAGAACATATGGAAATGTTTTACATTATTCAATAATCTTCCAATTTCATTTCTGTTTATTCCGTACTAATCTGCCTACAAATAACGTGTTAAAGATATTTCTCGGATAAATATCTCATCTGATGATCTCAGTGGTATTTGGTGTTATAATGGGACTGATTATTTGTCTGTAACGTTTTTCACAATTCAGGCGGGAAGATTTGAAAATGGCTAATTCAGATCTGAGCCAATCAGAATTGTGAGCGGTTTCATTATCAGTCTTCATTGGTCAGCGATGTCTTTAGGAGGAATCCAAATAATTTTTGGAGATTTTTCTCGGTTTTCAGCCCAGAAAACATTTGTTCCGTAAACTTTTCATAGATCTCTATTATAGCAAACATCTAATAGCAGTGCAAAATCAAAACAACAATATTTCTACATATTTATTTCCTGGAATTGAAGGGACCGTCCCGGAAAGAGTGATATTTTCTATGAATAATTTTCAGTGTCGGATTAGCCGATCTGAGATGACTGAGCAGATACAATGTTTCACTTTTCTTGCTTCTATCCCCCATTGTGTTGTGGAATAAAAGCTCCACGATCTCCCCAGATAAAAGAACAATGTAAGGCGGGAGATTGCGGAGAATCTCTCATTGTAACAATGTAGCAGAAGTGATTAGAGCAGTTGGGTGTGTGCAGTACAAGGCGAGGAATAGGAAATGTATAGAGCCAGAGAGGGGAGACGATCTCTGCAATAAAGAAGGATGAGATTAGAAGGAAGGTTTTATTCATTCCCCTTCCAGTCTGACCGACCTACTTCTCATCTCAAGATTATTAATGATGTTATTTCCAGTTCATTTTCTGTTATCCGGACAGCTAAAACTTGTAAAGGTAATACAATGTAAGATACATGAAGATTGTATGACAGCTCGGTTGTGTAGTATGTGGGTGGCTCTTAGAAGAGCCTTTGTGTGTTGTTGGGGTGATGGGTGGGGGAGGGGTATTACTTGGCGCTGGTGTACTTGGTGACGGCCTTGGTGCCCTCGGAGACGGCGTGCTTGGCCAGCTCTCCGGGCAGGAGGAGGCGGACGGCGGTCTGTATCTCCCGGGAGGTGATGGTGGAGCGCTTGTTGTAATGAGCCAGGCGGGAAGCTTCGCCGGCGATGCGCTCGAAGATGTCATTGACGAAGGAGTTCATGATGCTCATGGCCTTGGAGGAGATGCCGGTGTCGGGGTGGACCTGCTTGAGCACCTTGTAGACGTAGATGGCATAACTCTCCTTCCTGCTCTTCCTCCGCTTCTTGCCGTCCTTCTTCTGGCTCTTGGTCACGGCTTTCTTGGAGCCCTTCTTGGGCGCCGGGGCGGACTTGGCTGGTTCAGGCATGATTAGGGTTAATATGTTCTCTCCGCTGTGTGCAGGGAATGTGTGCTGGAGCTCCGCCCTCATGTGCTGCTTTTATAGGCGTCCTATGCAAATCACTGCTCCTCCCTCCTCGCTATTCTATTGGAGGATTCAGTCATGTGATGGGGAGGGGGGTGGAATGATTTCCTTCCTCGTTTACCGATTGGTGTAGAAGCAATTCACAAAGCTATTGGATGGCTTCAAATGTAACCAATCACAGAATGTGACGTCAGAGAAGTGACTGTATAAATAAAAGGAAGGGGGCAGGAATTAGTTATATTCGTCTGACGACTCTCTCATCTCACAATGTCTGGCCGCGGTAAACAAGGAGGAAAGGTTCGGGCTAAGGCCAAGACCCGATCATCCCGGGCTGGCCTGCAGTTCCCAGTCGGTCGTGTTCACCGCCTGCTCAGGAAGGGTAACTATGCCGAGCGGGTCGGGGCCGGAGCTCCCGTCTATCTGGCCGCCGTCCTCGAGTATCTCACCGCTGAGATCCTCGAGCTGGCCGGTAACGCCGCCCGCGACAACAAGAAGACCCGCATCATCCCCCGACACCTCCAGCTGGCTGTCCGCAACGACGAGGAGCTCAACAAGCTGCTCGGGGGCGTCACCATCGCCCAGGGAGGAGTCCTGCCCAACATCCAGGCCGTGCTGCTGCCCAAGAAGACCGAGAGCCACAAGGCCGCCAAGACCAAGTAATCCCCAACAACTCCCCCATCCCCCTCCTCACCAAACACAAAGGCTCTTCTAAGAGCCACCCACATACATCACAGCGGAGCTGTACTCTCATTTCTATGGTGTGCAAAACTTTTTTATTTTTTTTTGGCCTGGGTGGAGATGTATCAAATACGATAAACCCAAATAGGTTTTAGTGCGATTTTCTGGTCTAAATAATTATGTAAATGTATTCTTAGTAGCTCCGGATCATAAATCTAGATGCCCGCCTTTACCTTCTCTCTAATCCTTATACTGCAGCACCAAAGCTTTCCTCCGTCTCCCACATCTCTATAGAGAGCCCCGAGATCCCGGATTGTGTCTACGGCGAGCAGTCAATTATTTATTGGTTTATTAAATGCCCCAAACCGCAGATTGTTTATTCACACTTCTAATACAGGTAAGTTGTACTGAGGACATTTCCTACCTAGAAATATGCGGAAATTCATTGGGAGATCTGATTGGACACTTGGATATCTAAAGATTTCACCTTGGTGGGGAGCACAATGGGCGATCATGAGACGTGTCAGTGCTTACAGCCATTGCCAGTTCTATTCTATTATAAAGATTTATAGAGCAATGTCTTCTTACAGAGACTCCTCCTCATTGTCCTCCATACTTTACTTTTATAGATCAGAAATTATTCATTATATACCAAACATCCCCAACTGAAACATGATTACATCAGTCAGAACCTCCATCAGATGTTTTTGTTTAAATAAAATCTCGATCTTATTTTTTATATATATCAGATGTGATTGAAAAATTCCTCATATAGAATCCTCTTCTTCCGGGAAACAATCACCGGTCCCTTTAGCGGTAGTTTAAGAATAAAAAAAAGATTGTTAAAACATTATTGTACAGTTTTAGTCATTGATTTTACCCATCAGAATACAGAATCCGCCCTGCTAGAGAATGTTTCCTATAGAGATCAATGAAAAGTCTACTGAACAAGTATTTTCTGGGGGGAAACGGAGAAAGATCTCAGAACACATTTCCTTTTCGACGCCTCAGCAGGAATTACTGGCTGATTATGGAAACTCCCACAGCTCTGATTTCAAATTTGCCCGCCTGAAATGTGTAGAACGTTACAAACAATCAGCTCTATTATACCGCCAAATCCGACACTGAGACCTGAGATCATCAGATGAGACATTTATCCGAGAAATATCATCAATGCTTTATTATCAAGAAGATGATTGGATAATGTAAAACATTTCCATATATTCTCTTTTATTCCAAGTCCTCAGAATGCAGAATCCCCCTCCCCCACTATTACATACAGAACATAATAGGGAGATGACTTCTCTCATAGATCTCTACCTTTCTATAGGATAGGAAGTATTACACGTTTCATCATCACATCTGTATAGAAATATGCAACTAAAAATCAAATCTCTCTCCCCTCTTTCTGATCCAAAATGTGTACAGATAGCAGATGCACAGATTTGTTCTTCCTGTATCACAATCGGAATATTCAGAAATATTACATCTGTGTTGTATTTCTATCATCATCTCAGTATTAGTGATCTCCATTCTTTTCATCATGAAATAATGATTTCTAGGTTCAGTTCCAACAAAAACTGTATATTCTCCTCACTCAGCTCGGAAAATCTTCTATACATCAACTGCCCAACCAATTATATGTGTAACATTGTCCTGTTCTTCCATATCTTTGGTAAATGTAAAGCAGATTGAACAATCAGATTGGAGAGTGTATGGGCAGCTAGACATCGCAGCACTCCATTTCTTAGTTAAACAATTAGCGGAAGTTCTTCTTGTTACACGATAAATGTGTAGAAATAAATGTGTTGGGAGTTGTGAATGATCAGCCCTTTGTATGAGAAGGTGGGTGGCCCTGAGAAGGACCTTTGTTGGGGTGAAGTGGGTAGGTGGATGTTGGGGTTTAGCCTCCGAATCCGTAGAGAGTGCGGCCCTGGCGTTTGAGCGCATAGACGACATCCATGGCGGTGACGGTCTTCCTCTTGGCGTGCTCGGTGTAGGTGACGGCATCGCGGATGACATTCTCCAGGAAAACCTTGAGCACTCCGCGGGTCTCCTCATAGATGAGTCCGGAGATTCGCTTGACACCCCCTCTGCGAGCCAAACGTCGGATGGCGGGTTTGGTGATGCCCTGGATGTTGTCCCGGAGCACCTTCCTGTGGCGCTTAGCGCCTCCTTTCCCCAGACCCTTTCCTCCTTTACCGCGACCAGACATGATGATTCTCTGCTACAAAGACAGACTGAGATCAGCTGCCTGCCCGCTCTCCTTATATACAGCCTGAGCGGACCAGATGGAAACCTTCCTGGGAAAGAGGCGGAGTCACACCATTCATTACAAAATGAAGATAATCTTATTAATTTATAAGGCTCCTAATTATTATATTATATTCAGATATAATAATGCAATACAGCAATACATTTCCAGAAGATTCATTTATTCCTTCTTCTCATTTATTTTCGATTTATTCCTGGAGATTACACTGAACAGGAAACTTAACACTTTATACCAGAAACAAAGTAACCAGTTTCATGAAATTGTTCATAGTCATTTCATATCATTTAAATTTACAAATATTGTGAAAAGGAAACAAAGACACACATCTTCAGACATTTCACAGGCTGAGCGGACCTGATGGGAGACATGCTGAGAAGGGGGCGGGGTTCAGTCATTTATTACACTGCAGAGAAGTTAATTTATTTAGAAGCTTTTAAATGTTTTACTGAATAGAAACGGATGTAATTTATCAGAAGCGCAATGTTTCCTTTATTGATACACTGTACATTTTTTCTGACATATCATGATTATATATATTGCCCTTACTTAGAAACATTGTTAATATTTTGCTATTTCTATTTACAAAACTGGACTGATCAAATACGAAACATTTGTTTTTTTAATTCATTGTACAAATGTATCTGGCAGTGTCATTATTACTACATATTTCTACCAACACTTTCACTTTTTTTTTATTCTGGTTTTAATATGAGGGAAATCTGTAACTACTTCATCTCTGAAAGACGGAACATTAATTATCGACCAGTTCCACGATCATATACAGATGTGTATATGTTAATTTTCTCGGATAAATGTCTCATCTGATGATCTCAGGTCTCAGTGTCGGATTTGGCGGTATAATAGAGCTGATTATTTCTCTGTAACGTTCTTCACAATTCAGGCGGCAAATTCAAAAAGGAGCAATAGGAAATCTGAGCCAATCAGAGGTGTGGGCGTTTCCTTCTTCAGCCAGTAATGTCTTTCTTATGAGGATTTCAAAGAAATGTATTCTGAGATCTTTCTCCGTTTTCCCCCCCAGAAAATTCTTGTTCAGTAGACTTTTCATTGATCTCTATAGGAAACATTCTCTAGCAGGGCGGATTCTGTATTGTGAAGTAAAAGAAAAAAGACTGGAAGAAATGTGACATTTATATTTCGAACGTATTTATTATGCATGGTTAGATAAACTGCCCGACAATTCAGAGGGCGGTTGATCGATGTTCCCGGAGGAAGAGATATCAGATTTTAGTGTCGGATTATTCTATCTGAGATAATCGGAACGTTCCATAATATTCCGGCGGGAAATATGAGTTATAAAATGCGTAAATTGCACCAATCACAGTTCTGGGCGTTTTCTTCCGATAATAAAATCTATTTTCCTTCCAAGGAGTGTGAAGGGGATCTGAGATCTGTGTTCCTTTTTAGATGGGGGATGTTTGTTTGGTATTTAATATTCAATGATCTCTAATGCTGTTGAATATCTTCTGGAGATCAAAGGATGGAGGAAAATGACAGCCAGTCCCTGTAAGGAGATCACATCCTTCCTTCCTTCATATTAAATACGATATAAACAAATATTAAAAAATAAATACATAAATATAGAGCACGTTGTTCCCTCACCCGGATCACAATCTTAGGTGTGGAAACCAACAATCAGATCTCCTAAACACCTATATGCCACACTCACACATTCTTACAATAAAACATGCAGAGAACCGTTTGATGGATCAGTAGATGACTCCGGGGTAAAATAATCAGAGCTCAGCACTAACTGTCATGATTACTACAGATTACTACCAGTCCTTTCCCTTTTTGTTAATTTTTGGATGTAGGGGGGGCGTAACGCCTACATGTCATGTCTGAAAGATGAAACATTAATTGTCGGCCAGTTCCCCGATCATATACAGATCTGATAATGAAACATGTAATACTTTATTTCCCATCATATAGAAAGTTTGAGATCTATGAGAGAAGTGGCTTCACTATCATTTTCTGTATGTAGCAGTGGGGGGGATTCTGCATTCTGAGAACATATGGAAATGCTTTACATTATTCTATAATCTTCCAATTTTATTTCTGTTTATTCCGTACTAATCGATTAATCTGCCTACAAATAACGTGTTAAAGATATTTCTCGGATAAATATTTCATCTGATGATCTCAGTGGGATTTGGTGTTATAATGGGGCTGATTATTTGTCTGTAACGTTTTTCACAATTCAGGCGGGAAGATTTGAAAATGCCTAATTGAGTTCTGAGCCAATCAGAATTGTGAGCGGTTTCATTATCAGCCTTCATTAGTCAGCGATGTCTTTAAGAGGAATCCAAAGTATTCTATTCGGAGATTTTCTCCATTTTCAGCCCAGAAAAGATTTGTTCTGTAGACTTTTCATTGATAGATCTCTATAACAGTGCTCAGCTCTGCCTCCCCTCAGCAGCCGGCCACACACCGAAAATGGCTGAAAGAATGAACAAATGGACTGGACCCCCCCCCCCCCCCAAAGTGGCGGAACTTCAGGACACAGTCGCAATAGTGACTGTTGCGACTCTGTTAGTTCTGCCACTGATCCGTGGTGGGTCTAAGAGCAATGAGCCATGATTGGAAAGAGTTATCATTAATTTCTCTAATCACGGCTCTGAGAGTACTCTGTGCACTGATTGGGCAAAGCCTTCTTTTTTATTTAGTCAAAGGTTGCAATACTAACAAGTGAAATGGCAGAACATAATATGCAGAGATGTATAGTAACGAAGTAGAACTACTTAAGTACTGTACTTAAGTACCGAAATGCGGTATCTGTACTTTCCTAGAGTAGAATTTTTTTCTCCTACTTCTACTTTTACTTCACTACATTTTTTCGATGATTTCGATACTTCTACTCAAGTATTTTTTTTTTTGTGCTGCATAGTTACTCGTTACTTTTAAAAAAATTACCACTGCCAGAACAGTAGATGGCAGGTTGCATAAAGCTCAAAAAAATGTGTATAATGTCATTTGTAAATCAGCGCATACGAAAATAAAGGCTGTGTATAATAAAAGCTGCTATACCAAATCTTTCCAATAAAAAGAAAATATGAAACAAACAAATAAATGGTGCTACAGCGCTTAAAGTGCATCAAGAAACTACTAACAAACACAGGTTAATCATTTGAATAAATCATTAGAAATAATAAAAACAATATGATGTTCATACTTTTGACTTCTTTCTTTAATAACTACATAACACAGTACTTGTACTTCTACTTTCAGTACTTGAGTAGAATTTTTTTTTCAAAACTACTGGTACTTTTTACTTTTAGTACTTAAGTAGCAATTTTTTTTGAAAAAACTACTTGCAATACTTATGTAAAAAAAATGTTGAATACTTTAGTACTTCTACTTAAGTAACTTTTTCTGCGAGCACTTCCACTTCTACTCAAGTAATTTTTTGATCTAGCACTTGTACTTTTACTCAAGTAGAAATTTCGAGTACTTTATACAAGTCTGATAATATGACACTGTACATAGCACACCAGTGGTGGCTGGTGCATTGGGGGCGCAGGGGCACTGCCCCCCCCCCCATCCATGCATCCAGGCCCCTAATCTGCATGCGGGGCGACGGATGCATGGACTTCAATGGGGCTTTTTTTAGCCATGTGATTAGCAAGAGGCTTTAAGAGGTGGGCTTGGGGAGCAGAACACTGTGCCTCGAGCCCACCCAGTTGTGTGACAAAAACAAATGAAAATTCGCTATTGTCACACGGATCCTCCTCCTGGTCAATCAGGAAGCGAGTCTTGAGACACGTTTCCCGATTGACCGAAAGGAGAAGCCATGCCATTGGGTATAGAGGAGAAGGGAGGAGACGCAGAAGACAGGAGTCCTGCCTGGGACCTTCCATTGTGGTGTTCCAATGGCCACACATTTCCGACAGGCCTCCGAGTCCACCAGTTGATATGGCAGTAGTTGGTGGGCTATCAGTTACGACAAGCCAGCAGTCAACCGTTGGGCAAGAGTGTTATCCGGCGTCAAACTTTTTTTACGCTCTAACAGCCTGCCTTTTTCCAGAACAACATGAGGACTGCATGATGGAAGGTGGAGTGGAGGACAATTGTGAGGAGAGAAGAGAAGGAGAAGGAGAAGAGGCGGGACGGTGAGAGCCTGGAGTGTGGCTTTGTGGGTTCTGACGGCGTTGCTCCCACTGGGCTCGGTGATGGGAGGTCAGGTGCCTTCTTAAGGTGGTCATCCCTAGGTGAGTGTTGGGCTTACTGCGACTTATGCATTGACTGCAAAGGCTGCAGATGGCAACACTGTTGTCAACAGCGGACACATTAAAAAAGCCAACACTGCGGAGCCATGTTCTGGCGTCCTGGAGCGCCAGATGTGACCGTACATGGTTGATGGCTCGCTCCTGATACATTTGCAGTCTGCTTTGTCCCGCCTGTGCAATGCAAGTTCCGCCTGCTTCTCCTCCCTATTTGTTGGACCGTCTCTCCCTCTGAACTCCTCTCCTCGTCCTCTCTTGTGGGCACCCATGTGACGTCCATAGACACGTCATCATCCACGTCACCTTCCCCACCACTAACATTCGAGATCTTGGAGTCGGCAGCAACAGCGGGACCAACCTCCTTGGGCTGATCTGGGTACTGTGGTCAGACTGCTGAGTGGCGGCTGTTGCTACCTCCTCTTCCTGATCCGATGCCAAGAATGGCTGCACATCACAAATGTCTTGTGATGGATCGGAAAATAATTCCAGTGACTCAAGCGGAAGGTATATGGTGGTGGAGGTGTTGGTGGCGGTGTCTTTGGGGGTGCACACAGCAGAGAGTGAAGAGGGTGCACATAGAGAGGATGAGGAGGGTGCAGAAGAGGAAGGCTGAGTGAGCCACTCAACCAAATTTGGTGCGTCCTTTGACGTAATCAAACACACCTTCTGAAACTTCACACTTTGGCCCCAGCCTACTGCTCCTGCCCTACCATCCCTGCATAAGGGCCTGCCTCTTCCTCTGCCTGTCATTTTTTAAATTACCCTGTGACAAAAGTCTCTAGAGAAGCGCAGTATATGTGGAACAAGGTATATAACACCCCGCTTCAATCTGTGATATTGGGGGGCCACAGGTTTATCACACCAGTTCTACAAAAAATTGGCCAGTGACTGTTGTCACTGTGTGTAGCACAGTTAACGCAGCAAAAGAGGCCACATTTGTGCAGGACTAAAATACACTCTTAGAAAAGTATACTGTTAAATAACACCACACTTCAATATATGGTATTGGGGGGCCACTGGTCTATCACACCAGTTGTACAAAAAATTGGCCAGTGAGTTTGGCACTGTGTGTAGCCGAGTAAATGCTGCAAAAGAGGCAATATTGTTGCAGGACACAAATAAACTTATAAAAGAATACTCAGATGACACCCCACTTCAATCTGTGGTATTGGGGGGCCACTGGTTTATCACACCAGTTGTACAAAAAGTTGGCCAGTGAGTTTGGCACTGTGTGTAGCAGAGTAAACGCAGCAAAAGAGGCCACATTTGTGCAGGACTAAAATACACTCTTAGAAAAGTATACTGTTAAATAACACCACACTTCAATATATGGTATTGGGGGGCCACTGGTCTATCACACCAGTTGTACAAAAAATTGGCCAGTGAGTTTGGCACTGTGTGTAGCCGAGTAAATGCTGCAAAAGAGGCAATATTGTTGCAGGACACAAATAAACTTATAAAAGAATACTCAGATGACACCCCACTTCAATCTGTGGTATTGGGGGGCCACTGGTTTATCACACCAGTTGTACAAAAAGTTGGCCAGTGAGTTTGGCACTGTGTGTAGCAGAGTAAACGCAGCAAAAGAGGCAATATTGTTGCAGGACACAAATACACTTATACAAGTATACTCAGATAACACCCCATTACAATATGAACTTGGTCGTGCAGCAATTCGTTGCCAAATACCCTGTGGTCCAGGAAGTCTTGCGGCAGGCCAGGAAAATCTTGGGCCATTTCAGAAGATCTTACACAGCCATTAATCGCCTTGCTGACATTCAGCGGCTACACAACCGACCCGTCAGGCATCTTATTTGTGACTGCCCAACGCGATGGAACTCAACATTGCATATTCTTGATAGGCTGCTCCAGCAGAAATGTGCAGTTAACGACTACCTGTACGAACTCTGGGGCAGGACAGGTTCAGGGGAGCTTGGGTTTGTTTCACCTTGCCAGTGGCTGCTCATGCGTGACACATGCAGACTTCTGCGGCCATTCGATGAGATCACCAAACTGGCCAGTCACAACCAGGGCGCCATCAGTGACATCGTACTTTATGCCTTCTTTCTGGAGCATGCATGGCGTTGTGTCATTGATCAAGCCGTCGAGGAGCAGGAAGATGAGGAAGTCGCAATGTTGGATGAATTCCCAGTGGGTGCTACTCCATCTGAGACAAGTCAACAGCAGGAGTCAGAAGAGGAGTCCGAGATGGATGGTGCTGGGGGGGAGGGGGGTGAGGAGAAGCAAGAAAAACATTCTTTAAACCTTTCTGGGATCCCTGGTGTTATCCGTGGATGGGGGGGGGGGGGGAACGAGGACAACATTATCCTGGATGATGAGCTGGAAGCAGGCCACTACACCACTTCCAGTTTAGTGTGAATGGGGGCCTTCATGCTCCAGTGTTTTAAGGGGGACCCCCGTATAAAAAGCATAAAGGCCAAAGAACCAGTACTGGGTGGCAATGTACTTAGACCCCCGGTACAAACAAAAAATGGCGGAAATGTTACCACAATCACAGAGGGGGGTCAGAATGCAGCACTTCCAGGCCTTTCTGCGGGAAATGCTGCATTCTGCTTTTGCATGCGCTGGCAGAGGAATTTCCAGTCACAGAGAAACTGTTGCGGGTAGCAATCCAACAGCGCCTGCAAGAAGAGGGCGGTTTGAAGATGTCTTGGTCAGTTCAGATATGAGATCCTTCTTTCAGCCAAACCATTGACAGCTCTACTCCGGATCCAGCATCAGGGAATGCCTAGACCGACAGGTGTCCGACTACATTGGGTTAACGGCCGATGGGGACGCTCTGAGGAGTGATCAACCCCTGGACTACTGGGTAGGCAGGCTTGACCTCCGGCCAGAGCTTGCACAATTTGCAATGGAAATGTTGGCTTGCCCCCACGTTCAGTGTCCTGTCCGAAAAGATGTTCAGCGCAGCAGGGGGGATCATGGCTAGGGTTGAGCGAACACGGACTGTATTATTCGGGTCCGTACCGGATAATTGGATTTTTGTTACCCAGACACGGACCCAAAAACTTTACTGTATATTTGGGTTTAAAATCCATGTTCGGTAATTTTATTTCCTGTTTTGTATGTAATGGCATGGTTTTAATGGCGCGGTTTCAACAGCCAATCAACAAGCTTTTAACTGGTGTGCCATAGAAGCCATCACAGCCATGCCTACTAATGGCATGGCTGTGATTGGCAAGCTGAAGCATGTGACCCAGGTCTTTATAAGCTAGAGACACAGTGTGGTGCACGTCAGTCTGTTCTAGTGTAGGGAGAGAGCACACACAACGGTGCTGGCTGCTGCTGATTAGGGACAGAGACAGGAAAAAAAAAACATTGTGGCTGTTAGAAAAGAATGTAGGGACAGGTCGGAGTGTAGGCAGGGAAAGATAGAAAAGCATTTTAGGGACAGGCTGGAGAGAATAGGCAGGGAGAGATTAGGAGACACAGGACAGAACAATCGTCCGTTAGCGATCTACATCGATTTTGCTGTGTGGGGGGTGGTGCAGTGAACAATCTTTTTGCCCTCACTTGAGCCCACTGAGGAGGAGGAGGAGGGAGAAAAAAAATATTTTTATCAGTCTGTTGTGTGCAGCGTTCAGCTATATTTTACTACACAGTGCTGTTCTAATCTGCTATTTAAAAATTACAAATTTAAAGTGGAATTTTTTTTTTCCTTCATAGCCTGCTGCTGACCGTGACATAAAACATAAGACACTGCTGTGTTCACATCTGCTATTGAAAAATCACCAATTAAAGTGAAAAATAATTATTCATTTTTTCATTCATACGTTACTGTGACATACATCCTTCACACACAGTAAGAGATGTCCCGAACTGTTCGCCGGCGGACAGTTCCCGGCGAACATCGCTTGTTCGCGTTCGCCGCTGCGGGCGAACATATGTGATGTTTGGTCCGCCCACTATACTTCATCATTGAGGCAAACTTTGACCCTGAACCTCACAGTCAGCAGACACATTCCAGCCAATCAGCATACCCTCCCTCCCACCTCCTATAAAAAAGCAAGGGCAGCATCCATCTTAGATCATTCTGAAGCAGTGTTAGTAGTGAGAGCAGGGAGAGTGCTGCTGCTGCTGTTAATAGAGACAGTTGTTAGTCTTGTTAGATAGTGTTCTCGGTCCACTCCTGCTGTAAGGACAGCATCCTGACAGCACCCCAAAAAACCCTTTTATTTGAGCAATGTTTTCATATATATATATATATATATATATATATATATATATATATATATATATATATATATATATTGTGCAGTTGCCTGGCGCCTGCCCGCCGTTTGTGAGAGGCCACAGACCCACCACAGACTGTACTGTGTGCACACCACACTCATATCGGATGGCACAGTACCTTGCTTTTTATTTTTTTTTTCCTCTGTCATAATTGCAGTGAGTGTCAGGTCCACAGAGTGTACTGTGCCCACTGCAGTGCCCACCACTGATATATACGGTGGCACAGCAGCTTGCAAATTGAAAAAAATATATATTTTTTTATAATTGCAGTTGCCTGCCCTGCCAGTGACCGTCAGGTCCACAGAGTGTACTGTGCCCACTGCAGTGCCCACCACTGATATATACGGTGGCACAGCAGCTTGCAATTGAAAAAAAAAAAAAAAACATATGTTTTATAATTGCAGTTGCCTAGCCTGCCAGTGAGTGTCAGGTCCACAGAGTGTACTGTGCCCACTGCAGTGCCCACCACTCATATATACGGTGGCACAGCAGCTTGCAAATTAAAAATATATATATATATTTTTTTTATAATTGCAGTTGCCTGGCCTGCCAGTGAGTGTCAGGTCCACAGAGTGTACTGTGCCCACTGCAGTGCCCACCACTCATATATACGGTGGCACAGCAGCTTGCACATATAGTACCACAAATCTAAAAAAAAATGACAGGCAGAGGCAGGCCACCCGCAGGGGCCGTCATGGTCGTGGTGCTGTGATTTCCTTTGGCCCTAGAATAATGCCCAGTGTTCAGAAGCCACGTAACCTGAACTCAAAAAATTCTGATGACATTGTTGACTGGCTTACACAGGACACCCAATCTTCTACAGCTTCCACTCGGAACCTTAATTCACCATCCTCCTCCAGCTCAGCTTCGGGCACCTCTCAATTTACCACTCGCCCGCCCGCCGGCACCACCACCAACACTAGCACCACAGCCACTTCAGTTGATCTGTCAGAGGAGTTATTTACACATCAGTTGGAAGAAATAAGTGATGCACAACCATTAGTGCCAGAGGATGTAGATAACGGGGATATGTTTCAGTCAGGCAGCATTATACACATGGACGTACATTGTGATGATGATGATGATGATGATGATGATGGTGATGTTGTACCTGCTGCTGCTGCCTTTTCTGAGTTGTCAAGTGAAGCGGCTGATGATGACGATGTGTCCGTGGATGTCACCTGGTTGCCTGCTCGAAGAGCAGAAGAAGAGGGGGGAAGTTCAGATGGGGAGACAGAGAGGAGGAGGAGACGAGTTGGAAGCAGGGGGAGGTCATCGCAAGGAGCTAGTGGCACAGTCAGACAGCATGTATCGGCACCCGGAGTCGGCCAGACAGCACGCCAATCAACGCAAGCTGTTGCCACCACAAGAATGCCATCATTGCAAAGCTCAGCAGTGTGGCATTTTTTGTGTGTGTCTGCCTCTGATAGCAGCGATGCCATTTGCAACCTGTGCCAAAAGAAACTGAGTCGTGGGAAGTCCAACACCCACCTAGGTACAAGTGCTTTGCGAAGGCACATGATCTCACATCACAAACGCCTATGGGATCAACACATGAGTAAAAGCAGCACACAAACTTGAAGCCACCATCCTCCTCATGGTCCAGCATCTTTTTTTTTTTTTTTTTTTTGAAAATATTTTTTTTTTTTTATTAAAGAGTTAAGTCAAACAAACAAAACACGTAGCAGTTCAATGTATCAAGTACATGGCAGTACAACAAGTGCATGGCAATCATCAACGTCATTTACACAGTATAAGAAATGATTAATCTTCAATCTTTGGACCAAAAGTCCCAATACTTAGTGAATTTATGTAGCTGCGAATTATTAATGGCTATAGATCTTTCAAACTGATAGTTAGTACGTAACAGTGAGATCACTTCAGTCAAGTTAGGCACGTCTGTGGACTTCCACCTCCTCAAAATTAGTGTTCTCGTGGCTAGTAGGACATGCAATGTCCATGGTCTGTACACTAGAGGGAGAGTATCCAAACCTAGGTGCAGGATAGCCAGAGCTGGATTGGGTGTTATTATACAACCTGTGTATTTCGCTATATAGCTGAACACTTGGTTCCACAGGCTAGTAAGAGACGGGCAGGACCACATCACATGAAAAATTGTACCTACACAGGAGCATTCTCTCCAGCAGAGTTGGGAGTATTTGTTAGAGAAACCCGCTAACCTGTATGGTGTGTAGTACCATCTATGGGTGATTTTAAGTGTCATCTCCCAGTGATTAGAGCAATGAGTATGTCTATTTGCTTCTGACAATGTACGTTTCCATCGGGATACCGAGAAACACTCCCTGAGATCTCTATCCCACTTGAACATGGTCATTGTTTTGAAGAAGTCACCAGTATGTAGAATGGCATGGTAAAAGTTAAACAGTTTTGGTGTATTTTTGGGGGCTGCCGTAAGCAGCTCCCACACTTTCCCCTCCACGTTAATGTGCTGGACTGGGTGTTGTCTCATGAAGTGGTGTATACGGTAAATTTGGAAAAAACTGGAGCGCGGTATTTGGTATTGCGTCTGAATCTGGTCAGGGGGCATGAGGGAGGATTGTCTGTATAGGTGCTGAATAGTCGCGATATTCCCCTGGGTAGTGACACTCACAGGGAGGTCAGGCAGATATATGTGTAGGATTGAGGATGGAATATTTTCGGTAGGAAGAAGGGCACAGTCCTTGTCAGGCCCGATGACCTTGCGCCAGGCCTTTATGGAGGCCTGCATGGGGGGGGGAGAAGGAGGAGAGGTTCCAAGGGAGCCACGCATCCCCCAGAAGTAAGTCCCTAAGGTTCTCGGTGGGGGCTATGTTGGTTTCCAAGTCTACCCAAAGGGGGGCATCTACTGTGTGGAACCAGTTGCGGGTTTGTGCTAGTACAGTGGCCCAATAGTATCCTTGAATATTGGGAACCGCAGCTCCTCCATGGCATCTTTTGGCGGTCAGGACAGAGGCAGAACAACGGGCCCTCTTCCCCTCCCATATGTATTTTTGCATATGAGAAGTGAATTTAGCTAAGCATGTTGCTGGATAGTGAATGGGAAGGGCCCTAAACAGGTATAAAAGTTGAGGGAGCAAAAACATCTTATATGCGGCTACTCTTCCATGCCATGATAAGTACAGAGGTTGCATATGTGTGGTTTCCGTGTCTAATTTGTGGAGAAGCCTAGTCACGTTAACTGTGAGGAGTTTTGTGGGATCGGCTGGGAGGTCAATACCTAGATAGTGGATTTTGTCGGTGGACCAAGGGATGGGGACCTGCGATGCGAGTAGAGTTTGCGTCTGACGCGCAACTCCAAGGTTCAGGACCGTGGACTTGGACGCGTTGAGTTTATAGTATGAGATACTGTGGAATTGTTGTAAAATCGTGTACGCAGCTGGGAGGGATTTAGATGGTTCTGTTAGCATGAGGATGATGTCATCCGCGAATAATGTGATTTTGTGGTGGTATGAGGGGTAAGAAAAGCCAATGATTTGAGGATGTGAACGGATAGTTTCGGCGAGGGGTTCTATTAGTAAGTTAAAAATCGTGGGGGAGAGGGGGCACCCTTGCCTCGTGCCGTTAGTGATGGGAAAATTTTTGGACACTATCCCTGACGTGTACACATGGGCTGAGGGAGAGGAGTATAGGGCTAGTATAGCGGAGAGGATAGGGCCAGAAAAACCAAATTTTTGTAATGTGTGTTCCATGTAGCCCCAGTGTACCCTATCAAATGCCTTTTCGGCATCCAACGTTAGGAGGACAGCAGGTATCTTGCGTCGTTGTGCTAGGTGGAGAATATTTACCATTCGTCTCGTGGCGTCGGATGTCTGGCGACCAGGCGTAAAGCCCATTTGGTCCTTGGCTATCAATGAGGGGAGAAACTTTTGAATACGTTTGGATAGGATTCTCGCGTAAATTTTAGCGTCCGAATTTAGTAAAGAGATGGGTCGAAAATTCGCTGGGGTGGTTGGGTCCTTGCCGGGCTTCGGGAGGGTGACTACGTGTGCACTCAGAATGTCAGGGGGAAGACTAGCATCAGTCATAGCTTTGTTAAAGACCTCTGTCAGCGTGGGACCTATATGGGGAAGGAATAGCTGGTAATATTCGTTGGGGAGACCGTCAGGCCCTGGTGACTTGCCTTTCGGTAGGGCTTTAATGCTAGATTGGACTTCCTCAAGTGTGATGGGTGCATTTAGAGAGGCCAGTTGGGATGAGGAGAGTGTCGGCAGATTAATGGCGCTTAAAAATTTCTCTATGTCTGCTACTGAGGGTTGGTGTTCTGAGGGGTCATCTTTTAGGTTGTACAGGGAACCATAGAAAGATGCGAAGGCATCTGCAATAGCCTGCGGATGCGTAATTTTGGCCTTAGTGACGGGGTCTATCAAGAACGGGATTCTAGACTTGGCTTGCTTTTGTCTAACTCTATTCGCCAGAAATTTGCCAGCCCTGTTAGCCTGTGAGTAGGACTTTTGCTTTAGGTAATTGAGGTGTTTATCCGAGGCTTCCAGTAGGAGGATTCGGAGTTCTAGCCTAAGTCGAGTTAGGCGGTCTGATATAGTGACTGTGGGGCCCTTTTTATTACTTTCCTCCAAAACATGAATCTCAGTCAACAAGGAAGACGTTTTCTGGTTCCTCAGTCTCTTCCTCCTGGCCTGCTGCTGAATGCACACCCCTCTCACGAAGGCCTTGTGTGCACCCCACAGCACCCAGGGGTCCGAGACCGACTGTTTGTTGAGCAGGAAAAACTCCTTTAAGCTGCCCGAGACCCGGGTAGAGCAGCCCGAGTCCTGCAGCATTCCAGTATCGCATCTCCAAATACGAGATGACGCTACCCGAGCGTTCTCCTCGACGATCAGTTCAACCGCTGCATGATCTGACCAAGTAATGTCCTGGATCGTCGAGGAGGACACTTTCGATAGGAGATCTCCATCAACCACAAATAAGTCTATTCGAGAGTAAGACCTGTGCCTGGGTGAGAAGTAGGAGTAATCCCTCTCGGTGGCATGTTGACACCGCCATACATCATACAACTTTTCTGAATGTAACAGCCCCCCCATCGATTGTTGCCGGCCCCGGGGGGACGAAGAGGTGTCCATCCCAGGGTCTGCAACCACATTGAAATCGCCACACAGGAGCAAGCGACCCTGTCTGACCGCATGTCAGCCTGCATAGTATTGCGCAGGGCATACATCATGTCTCTCATAGTGCCTTCAGAGATAGGGTTGCTACCGGTGGGGAAGGAGGCAAAGGGGTCAGGGCCATGAGAGGGAGAAGCATGTGTGTGCTGTCCAGGGAGGCTGGTGTCCATACCTGGGAACATGGATGGTCTCTGCGGTGAGTCTCTCCTCTGCCTGTTCTTGGCTGGGCTCCTGGACGAGGGAGAAGGAGGAGAAGGTGACTCAGATGACTGGCCACTGTCCGGGTTGGCGATCTGCCTGTGGAGCGGTGGGTGAGTAGAGAGCGGCTGCAGTTTATGGAGCGCAGCGGCTCCCTGTCCTCCTCGTGTTCCTGAGGCGCCGCCATTTTGGTGTAGCCCAGGGCTCTGTGAGATGAGGAAACCGGACAGTTTGTTGGACTGCTCCGGTCCCTTCTTTCGGCGGGCCATGTCGGCGGGTGTTTGCGGAGGCTGCTGGTGCGGCTGGCGGTCGTCTGCTGGGTCTGAGCTCTCGGTGGCTGCGTTTGTCCCGGGCGGCTCGGCGGAGCAGGATTAGCAAGCAGCCATCTTCCGCGCCGCGGCCACGCCCCTTATGGTCCAGCATCTTCAGCCACGTCAACCACTGCTGTCCTCCTTGCCCCCTATCAACAACCCGCCAGTGCCGCCACTCCGCCTCTCACCTTCAGCAGTTTCTGCTCATCTGCCCACAGTCAGGTGTCTGTCAAGGAAATGTTTGAGCGTAAGAAGCCAATCTCACAGAGTCACCCCCTTGCCCGGCGTCTGACAGCTGGCTTATCGGAACTCTTAGCCTGCCAGATTTTACCATACAAGCTGGTGGAGTCTGAGGCCTTAAAAAAAATTGTCGCTATTGGGACACCGCAGTGGAAGGTACCCGGCCAAAATTTTTTTTTCACAAAAGGCAATCCCCAACCTGTACTCTTATGTGGAAAAGGAAGTCATGTCATGTCTGGCACACAGTGTTGGGGCAAGGGTCCATCTGACCACTGATAGCTGGTCTGCAAAGCACGGTCAGGGCATGTATATCACTTACACTGCGCATTGGGTAAACCTGCTGGCGGCTGCCAAGCATGGAATGCATGGCTCTGCAGAGTTGGTGACACCGCCACGACTTGCACCTCCTCTACTCCTCCTACTCCATCCTCTTTGCTAACCTCCTCGGCTGAGTCCTCCTCTGCTGTTGCGTCTTGCTCCACACCAACTGTACCCCCCCCCCCCCAGCTCCCCAGGGGCTATTCCACATGCCGGATATGACGGTGTCACGCTGTCTTGGGATTGACTTGCCTGAAAGCAGAGAGTCACACCGGACCAGCACTACTGTCCGCCCTGAACGCACAGGTGGATCAGTGGCTGACCCTGCACCAACTTGAGATCGGCAAAGTGGTGTGTGACAACGGAAGCAATTTGTTGGTGGCATTGAATTTGTGCAAGTTGACACATGTGCCGTGCATGGCACATGTGTTGAATCTGATTGTACAACGCTTTGTGCATAAGTACCCAGGCTTACAGGACGTCCTCAAGCAGGCCAGGAAGGTGTGTGGCCATTTCAGGCGTTCCTACATGGCCATGGCGCACTTTTCAGATATTCAGCGGCGAAACAACATGCCAGTGAGGCGCTTGATTTGCGACAACCCGACACGTTGGAATTCAACACTGCTAATGTTCGACCGCCTGTTCCAACAAGAAAAAGCGGTCAACGTGTATTTGTATGACCATGGGGATAGGACAGCCTCTGCGGAGCTGGGTATTTTTTTGCCACGTTACTGGACGCTCATGCGCAATGCCTGTAGGCTCATGCGTCATTTTGAGGAGGTGACAAACCTAGTCAGTCGCACCGAAGGCACCATCAGCGACATCATCCCATATGTTTTCTTCCTGGAGCGTGCCCTGCGAAGAGTGCTGGATCAGGCCGTAGATGAGCGTGAAGAGGAAGAGTTGTGGTCACCATCACCACCAGAAACAGCCTTATCATCACTTGCTGGACCTGCGGCAACGCTGGAAGAGGAGTCTGAGGAGTCAGAGGAGGAATGTGGCTTTGAGGAGGAGGAACACCAACCACAGCAGGCATCCCAGGGTGCTCGTTGTCACCTATCTGGTACCCGTGGTGTTGTACGTGGCTGGGGGGAATAACACACCTTCAATGACATCAGTGAGGACGAGGAATTGGACATGAGTAGCTCGGCATCCAACCTTGTGCAAATGGGGTCTTTCATGCTGTCATGCCTGTTGAGTGACCCTCGTATAAAAAGGCTGAAGGAGAACAACCTGTACTGGGTGGCAACGCTTCTAGACCCCCGGTATAAGCAGAAAGTGTCTGATATGTTATCAAATTACCGGCAGTCGCAAAGGATGCAGCAGCTATAAAATAATTTAAAAAGTATGCTTTACACAGCGTATAAGGGTGATGTCACAGCACAACGGGAATCTAACAGGGGAAGAGGTGAAAGTAATCCTCCTCCTACCACAACCACGCCGGCAAGGACAGGACGCTTTACAAACGTGTTGTTGATGAAGGACATGCAGAGCTTTTTAAGTCCTACGCATCGCCACACCCCTAGACTATTGGGTGTGCAGGATTGACCTGTGGCCTGAGCTATCCCAATTTGCGATAGAACTTCTGGCCTGCCCCGCTTCAAGTGTCCTGTCAGAAAGGACCTTCAGCGCAGCAGGGGGTATTGTCACTGAGAAGAGAAGTTGTCTAGGTCAAAAAAGTCTAGATTACCTCACCTTTCTTAAGATGAATGAGGCGTGGATCCCGAAGGGACTGACAGTGGGGGATGCATTTGACTTAAAAAGGCCTGATGAGATGCCTTGAGCTAAAAATGGTCCACACGCTGCTGTATTTAATCTCTGCAGGCCGGATGACTTACGTGACTTCTCCGCCACCAACTACGGTTCAAGCCGTAATGTTTTAGTGAACTTTCTGCCTGGAAAACCTCAATTTTTCCGGCCGCTGCTACAGCAGCGGCTGCAACAATACCTACTTTTTCAGGCATGTGTACAATAGATGCCTAATTTTTCTGGCCTCTGGTGCTAAACCGTGGCTGCAAAAAACAAAACACAAAAAAAAGTCACATGCATGTATCAATTCCCCTTCGTGATCGTTACCTTGTTGTGGTGAAGGGGCTTGCGTATCACAATGAAGCGATCACCTCTAGGAGTGTGTTGGCAATGTTGGCACACCCCAGATGATAAGGTCGTTGCTTCATTATGAACAGACCAAAAGCGATCCGCTGGATAATTTTTCATAGAAAAAACATTAATTTTCTTTATGATCATCTTGGGTGATCATTAAAGCCTACTAGGCCAACAATGGGCCCACACTGCAGAATCATTGTTTTCTGGGTCACTTAATTGTCACTGAACTACCTCAGCACGACCATAGGCTTTGAAAAACCGCCATCGCCTGCAATCTCCCAAACGTGCGCATGAGCACAGTCATCACTACAGCAAGATTGAAGCATAGAGGAATAAAATTTATGTCATGAGTGTGTCAACTATTGAGGGGCTTGTCTAAAATCTATTTGATACACGTCCCCTGATAGGGGACGTAACAGGGATTAAACTGATCAGAATAGTACCACTTAACCCTCCTCTTATGTTAGCTTTCTGTTACTATCCATGATGTTAACGGGTCGGTTTTGACCCGTGTTTTAAATCAGCCATAAAATACCCTCTGAACAATTATTTATCATCCAATTTGTTTCTTACCTCTTGGTTACCTTGTTAGGCTTCTTTATCCTTGAAAAGATTGGTTTTAATATTTTTGGTGTGACCCTTTAGACCTTTCTTTTGATAGCATACCATCTATCGTTTTCAAATTTAAAAAAATGGTAAAATAAAGTCAGCAACTCTGAAAAGTATTGGTCCTATGTTTCTTTTCTTTATTTAGAGAAGCAGACAAGCAGGCAAAGAGATAGGCCCCTCCCTAACTACAGCTCACAGGGTTGAGAGGTGATTGGCTGTCAGTGTTACTAAGCAGAGAGAGTGTTTATGATTTCAGTTTTGGCACTTATTAGTGTCCTATAATCCTATATTATAACTGGGTCAGAATTGACCCTAACACCATAAACGTCTTAATTTACACCACAGTATTTTATAATTTAGTGAAAAGGATTTTTTTTTTCTATTACATTGTTTAAATAGAGGTCCCTGACAAAGTAAAAAAATCTTGATGCAATAAACAAATTTATGTGATACTTATAGACATTCAAAACCTGAAAACGGGTCGGTTCTGACCCTAACACAAGAGGAGGGTTAACACACCACTCATATAGGATGGCACAGTACATTGCACGGCGCACGCGCAGTGCCCAAAATTGGAAGTAAGAGGACAGACCAACCATCTTTTTCCATCTCCCGGTTCCTAAAATCTATTCCGTACACCGGCCCCTGATAGGGGACGTAACGTAACAGGGATTAAACTGATAAGAACAGATTTTTTTATTTTTTTTTAAAAAAAGAGGACAGCCTCTGCGGAGCTGGGTATTTTTTGGCCATGTTACTAAATGCTCATGCACAATGGCTGTAGGCTCATGCGTCCTTTTGCGGATGTGACAAACCTGGTCAGTCAAACCCAAGGCAACATCATCGAACTCATCCCATATGTGTTTTTTTCTGGAGCGTGCCCTGCGAAGAGTACTGGATCAGGCCATAGATGAGCATGAAGAGGAAGAGTTGTGGTCCCCATCACCACCAGAAGCAGCCTTGTCGTTGTCGATTGATGGACCGCAGAGAGAGGAGTTTGAAGAAGAGAAGTCAGAGGAGGAGGTGGAAGACCAACCACAGCAGGCGTCCCAGGGGGCTTGTTCTCACCTTTCGGGGACCCTTGGTGTTGTACGTGGCTGGGTGGAGGAAGAGACCTTCAATGACGTCAGTGAGGACAAGGAATGGGACATGGCTAGCTTGGTATCCAACCTTGTGCAAATGGGGAGTTTGCGGTTGTGCAAATGGACTGACTGACTGACTGTTAAACTGGGAGTTTGGTCTGTTAGAGTTTGGTCTGTCACTGTGATGCGGGTGTAACCCTTACACTACCTGATTGATACAACATCATACCTGATCGTATACACACACTGGATGTTTTAAAGCACGTTATTCCAAACAATTTAGGAATTTTAGGTGATTTATGCCCTTTACAGATTAAAACCCGACTCTGCGTCAACTACATAATTTTCCATGGGAGTTTTGCCATGGATCCCCCTCCGGCATGCCACAGTCCAGGTGTTAGTCCCCTTGAAACAACTTTTCCATCATTATTGTGGCCAAAAAGAGTCCCTGTGGGTTTTAAAATTTGCCTGCCTATTGAAGTCTATGGTGGTTCGCGAACATTCGCGGAGGTTCGCATTTGCCGTTCGCGAATGGCAAATTTTAGGTTTGCGACATCACTACACACAGTGCTGTTCTAATCTGCTATTTAAAAATTACAAATTTAAAGGGGAATTTTTTTTTTTTTACATTTTTTCCTTCATAGCCTGCTGACCGTGAGATAAAACATAAGACACTGCTGTGTTCACATCTGCTATTCAAAAATCAACAATTTAAGTGAAAAATAAAAAATATTTAGTTCATACGTTCCTGTGAGATACACCCGTTGTATACTGTTGTTCTATTCCGCTATTTAATAAACACCCTTTTGGGGGTAAAAAAAAAAAAAAAAAATTGCGGCATAGTCTGTATCGGTACGTGTGAGATACACCTTTTAAATTTGTTTGGCGCATCTCCTTCCACCGCCGAGGATTGCAGGGCGCTTCAGTTTGCCTCCTGTTCCGAACTCCTCCTACTCCTACTCCTCTTCCTCATCCTCCCGTCTAGGGTACAAAAAATTGTAATCGGGGCCTAGTCTGTGTTTGTACGTGTGAGATACACCATTTTATATACTTTTTTTTTTAATATACTCACACGGGTTTAACTGACAGCAAAGAACTTAGTATTTGATGGCTAGAGGTACAGTAGGCGTTCACAGTATACAGAAGTAAGTGTCGGCCTGTATAGGCTCCAAAAATTAGCTCACATGGGTTGAACTGTCAGCAAAGAACTTAGTATTTGATGGCTAGAGGTACAGTAGGCATTCACAGTATACAGAAGTAAGTGTTGGCCTGTATAGGCTCCAAAAATTAGTTCACATGGGTTTAACTGAAAGACCATTGCTAGACCATGTGTCTGTGGTCAGATGTATCTTGGCACTAACACTGTGTGCCAGAGATATATTCACTTGCCGCTGAACATGGCCATACAGGTCTGGAATGCCCTTTTGCAAGAAATATTTCCTGCCTGGGACCTTCCATTGTGTTGTTCCAATGGTCACAAATTTACGAAAGGCCTCCGAGTCCCACAGTTTATATGGCAGTAGTTGGCGGGCTATCAGTTCCGACAAGCCAGCAGTCAAACGTTGGGCAAGAGGGTTATCCGGCATTATTATTTCTTTCCGCTCCAACATTTGGACCACAGAAGCCTGCCTTTTTCCAGAACAACGTGACGACGGCATCATGGAAGGTGGAGTGGAGGGCAAATGTGAGGAGAGAGGAGAAGGAGAAGGGGCTGGACGATGAGAGCCTGGAGTGTTGCTTTGTGGGTTCTGATGGTGTTGCTCCCACTGGGTTCGGTGATGGGAGTTCAGGTGCCTTCTTAAGGCGGTGGTCCCTAGGTGAGTGTTGGGCTTACCGCGACTTATGCATGGACTGCAAAGGCTGCAGATGGCAACATTGTTGTCAGCAACGGACACATTAAAAAAAGCCCACACTGCGGAGCCATGTTCCGGCATCCTGGAAATGCCAGATGTGACTGTACATGGTTGATGGCTCGCTCCTGATACATTTGCAGTCTGCTTCCTACCTCTTGTGCAATGCAACTTCTGCCTGCCTCTCCTCCCTATCTGCCGGCCCGTCTCTCCCTCTGAACTCCCTTCCTCTTTCTCTCTTGTGGACTCCCACGTGATGTCCATAGGCTCGTCATCATCCACGTCACTTTCCCCACTACTAACATTCAAGATTTCTGAGTAGGCAGCAACAGCGGGGACCAACCTCCTTGGGATGATCTGGGTACTGTCGTCAGACTGCTGAGTGGCGGCTTTTGCTACCTCCTCTTCCTGATCCAATGCCAACAATGGCTGTGCATCACAAACATTTTGTGATGGATTGGAAAATAATTCCAGTGACTCAAGTGGAGGGTATGTGGTGGTGGTGTCTTTGGGGGTGCACACAGCAGAGCGTGAAGAGGGTGCAGATAGAGAGGATGAGGAGGGTGCAGAAGAGGAAGGCTGAGTGACCCACTCAACCAAGTCTGGTGCGTCCTTTGCCGTAATTGTACGCACCTTTTGAAACTTCACAGTTAGGCTCCGGCCTATTGCTCCTGCCCTACCACTACCACCCCTGCGTACGTCTCTGTCTCTTCCTCTGCCTGTCATGTTTTTTAATTACCCTGTGACAAAAGTCTCTAGAGAATTGCATTATATCTGGAAAAAGGTAGATAACACCCCACTTCAATATGTGGTATTGGGGGTATTGGGGTATCTATCACACCAGTTCTACAAATAATTGGCCAGTAACTGTTGTCACTGTGTGTAGCACAGTCAACACAGCAAGAGAGGCCAATTTTTTTCAGGACTAAAATACACTCTTAGAAAAGTATACTGTTAAATAACACCCCACTTCAATATGTGGTATTGTGGGGCCACTGGTCTATCACACCAGTTGTTGAAAAAAATTGGCCAGGGAGTTTATTGCTGTGTGTATCAGACTTAACTCAGCAAAAGAGGCAATATTGTTTGCAGGACACAAATACACTTGTAAAAGTATACTCAGATAACACCCCACTTCAATAGGTGGTATTGGGGGGCCACTGGTCTATCACACCAGCTCTAAAAATAATTGGCCAGAGAGTTTGTCACTGTGTGTAGTATTGCTGCAGCAATGCTCAGTCAGCACACCTGTCACAATGCTGCACAGTGCACAATAATACTACTAATCCACTATAATATCTTTCTACAAAGTATATTATACTGTGGATTAACCCCCTCCCCACCCCCCTTTTTAGTGCACTGCACAGCAATACCAAAAAAAATTGCAGCCCTTTAAATGACTTTTTTGGACATTAACAGAGCAATTTGTGTCACTGCTGACGATCTCTAACTGCCCCTACAGCACAGACTGGATACCTGCCCCAATACTAAAGAGACTGTAATAGACCCTATACCGACATTGCAGCACTTTAAATGACTTTTGTGGACATTAACAGAGCGATTTGTGTCACTGCAGATGACGATCTCTATCTGCCCCTACAGCACAGACTGGATAACCTGTCCCTATACTGAAGAAAGACTGGACCTTTTACCGATATACCAGCCCTGAAAAGGACTATTGTGGACATTAACATAGCAATTTGTGTGACTGCAGCCGATCTCTAACTGCCCCTAAAGCAACCACTGGATACATGTCCCTAACCTGAAAAGAGACTGTAGAAGGCCTATACGGAAATACCAGCCCTGAAAAGGACTTTTGTGGATCTTCACAGCGCTATGTGTCTAGAAAACTCTCCCTGATGAGCACAGCAGACCTCTCCCTACACTGGCAAAAAGAGGAACGTGAAATGGCTGCCAGGTAAGGGCTATTTATAGGGTAGGGGGACTGTCCATGTGCTGAAATGTTTCAATTGGCTGTCCTGTTCCACCTGACGGCTGTGTCATGGGTCAAAGTTTTCCCCAATGTAAACTAATATGGCCGCCGCAAACTACGCCATGTGTTCGCAAATTTGGCGGGTAGCGAACAAGCAAAATTTGCCGCGAACCGACCGCCGGGCGAACCACTAGGCCATCTCTATTAAGTGGTTAATGCTAGCAGCAATATATTGTTTGAACCAATAATGTGTTAGTTTATAGACATTATTTGAGCAGCAAACACCACTTGTTAAAGATTTCATTGTTTGGTGGGTGAACCTGCTCTAAAGGTGCAAACTTGATCTTTGGACACATTTGTGTGTGTGTGTGTGTGGGGGGGGGGGGGGATTTTTGTATAATTTTCAAGTCATTAATCTCTTTTCTTGTGCTTTTCAGGGGATTTATTGCTCTAGTTGACTAAATTCAAATGTTAATATTTACTCTGTAGCACTTAAAACCCTAACAAAAAAAAAACAAAAACAAATAATAATACTTTTAAAAAAGAGCACTTTTTATTTGTCCAGCCTTGTTCCCAGAGACTTTAATGACGTTTGTTGTCCAGCTCAGAGGTTATGCGATGTTCGGAAGTTATGGAGCAAAGGGGGGTGCAGGATTGTAGATTGTATGTAACTTCACCAATAAATGAGCTAAACATTTCCGTGAAACAATTTTCTACTTCTAACTTATATAAAGGACTGTTATCCGAGGGGATATTATTGTAATCAGATTTGTATGTAGCAGATACTTTGTACATATTTTTGTCATTTACCTATCAGACAGCTCATAGATTTAGCTATGTACATTGATCTGTTGCTGATTCTTTAAATAGATACAAATAGACAAAGATTTGACTGGGCTGACAGAGTAGATACAATGTTTTGTTTTTCTTGCTTCTATTTCCCATTGTGTTGCGAGTTAAGAGCTCCACGATCTTCCCAAATACAAAGTAACAATTTTATGGCGGGAGATTGTTGAGAATCTGTTATTGTAACAATGTTTGAGTGAGGCATAAAAGTTTAGTAAGCTCTGCCACCTTGTGGTCATTCCAGGTACAACACTTCGGTGTGTGCACTACAAGGAGATGAATAGGAAATGGCCAGAAAGTGGAGATGATCTCTGCAAAAAAATATAGCATATATAGAAATTATTCTGACTATATATATATATATATATATATATATTAATCGTAGCATCACAAACGTGTCACCCACGTCTCTGTACAAAGAGCCGGACATACGCAGTTTGTATTCCTATTCTTCAATAAGGATATATTTTATCAATGTGATAAATTGTATTATTACTGTCAGGTAAAGGACACTCTAAAGGAAAACACTTTGTCTTCTTATCGCACTCAGACTTGTAATACAGGTGAATAGTAATGAGGGGAAATGTGATCACAGGACATCATTCTCTCATCTATTTTCATTCCAATCTTTTCTATGCTGATCGTCTACTCACCGCTAAACTCCTCCAACCAAAACCATGCACACCTACATAGAGCTCCAATGTCAGAACACATTGTATTCCACATTTCCCCTCTTTGCTATTAATAGACCACGCCTATGATGGCTCCGAGTTGCTATATTTAAATCTCCCGCCATAAATTAACTGGCCGTTAGGAAGATTCAGCCGCATTATACCGCTAAAGCCGACATTGTAGAAGTTCTATTCATAGATCTGTTCATCTTCCTCCAAATGACGTCACTTGTGTCGGTTTTCAGCTTCAAATTTTTCCACCAAAGCGGTAAAATCCTCGAATATTACTGCCACAAGCCCGCCAAGTAAACCCAATCATTTTTTTTTTTTTTTTTCCTGTTACCAAGCCCAACGGATCTTCTCAGAGTCACCCACTTATATCTAAGAAGGAGCCGGACATACATGTTTGGGAGATCTGATTGTATATTTAGACACCGAAGATTGTGATCCGGCTGGGGGACAATGTGCTATAATGACACCTGTCCGTCCTAACAGCAATTTAGTTTTTATATGATTTTAAAGTTTAATATAACACGTTGAATTGATGTGAGTTTAGATAAGCAGGTGATCTCCTTACAGGGATTGGTTTCCATTGCCCTCCATCCTTTAGTTTAGACGCATTGTTATGTATGGATATGGGACCCAAATCCAGTGATAAGGTGCTGAGAACCGTTTGATGGATCAGTAGATGACTCCGGGGTGAAATAATCTGAGCTCAGCACTAACTGTCATGATTACTACAGATTTCTACCAGTCCTTTCATTTTTTGTTTATTTTAGGATGTAGGGGGGAAATCCGTAACGGCTACATGTCATGTCTGAAAGATGAAACATTAATTATCGGCCAGTTCCCCGATCATAGGCAGATCTGATAATGAAACATGTAATACTTTATTTCCCATTATATAGAAAGGTAGAGATTAGAGTTTAGCGGACACCTGGATGTCCGTGTTCGGCAGGTTCGGCCAAACTTAAAAAAAAAAGTCCGGGTCCATTTCTCGGACTTTTGCCAAACTTTTACCGGACACCGAACCCCATTGAAGTCAATGGGGACCCGAACTTTCAGGCACTAAAATGGCTCTAAAACACCAATGGAAAGGGCTAGAGTGCTACAAATGGCAGCAAAACATAGTTAAGAGCATGGCAAGTGCTCTGCAAACAAATGTGGATAGGGAAATAACTTAAAACAACCAAAAAAAAACAGAAACATAAAACAATGTTCTTCATCTCTGAAGGATGAGGCCCATATGGAGTAGGAGGGAGGTTGAGGTGGTGGTGGATGTGGCGGTGTCATAGGCGTGCGCACAGGGTGTGCCGGGTGTACCTGGGCACACCCTAATCACCTAGGGTACATTAGCATTATCGCTCTATTTGCCAGTGAGGAGATGGGAAAGATCTCCCTCGGACCGACTCTGCTCTATTTCACTTTGCCAGCAGGGAGAGTAATGTATTGGGGCCATGTACATTTAGGCAAACACATGCATGTGTATTTAAACTTTGGGGTGCACACCCTAATGCAATAGGCTGCGCACACCTATGGGTGGTGTAGGTGGAAGCGGCGGTGGAGGAGGACCAGGGCCGGATTAAGAGCATCATGGGCTTGGTGCTGAGGATTTTGAAGGGCCTTAAGGGCCGTGCCTTGGCATGCACCCAGAGGAGGAAGGGTGCAGCCATGCATGCCTAATTCAACATGGGATGCTGTCTCTGAAGCCCATAAACACACCCATGCATCGGCAACTGTCCCTCCTTGTCCGGCCTTCGTGCTGTGTGGGGAGGTTCTGAGGGAGCTGCCTGGGGAAGCGAGCATAGAAGCCAGACTTCTGTGTTTACAGGTGACAGAAGAGCGGTAACAGTGAATATGGCCAACCCGGGGGACCTATATTAAGGTAGGGGCCTGGAGCTGCAGCTCCAATAGGCCCTATGTTAATCTGGCCCTGAGGAGGACGAGGTAGCCAACACTGCTTCTTTTCAGAAATTTTAAATGAGGGTACACCCCAAAAGAGTGAGAAAGAGCAAAAATAGAACAATGGCTGGGTAAGGTCGGTATCCATCGCTATTCTGCACAAGGTACGGAAAAGTCCCGTGAGATCCATGCCTGGTTCATTTTAATGAACGTGAGCTTGTCCACATTGTCTCTGGACAGGTGGCTGCGCTTGTCTGTGATAACGCCCCCAACTGTGCTAAATACCCATTCAGATAATACACTGGCTGCAGGGCACGCCAGCACCTCCAAGGCGTAAAGGGCAAGCTCAGGCCATGTGCCCAATTTGGAGAGCCAGAAGTTGAAGGGGGCAGACCCATCATTCACTACATGTAGGCGTGTGCACACATACTGCTCCACCATGTTGGTGAAATGCTGCCTCCTGCTAAGACATTCCATATGAGCTGCTGGTGCTGCTGTTTGTTGTGGCGTGCTGACAAAGCTATTCCACATTTCGGCCATGCTAACCCTGCCTTCTGAGGTGCTGGCGGTGCCCTGGTTGCGTTGGCAACCTCTTCCTCCTCCTCCTATGCCTTGTGCTTCCACTGTGGCCCCGCTGTCAGGTGGGAATGCCAGCAGCATCGCGTCTACCAGCGTGCGCTTGTACTCGCACATCTTGCGATCGCGCTCCAGTGAGTGAATTAAGGACGGTACGTTGTCCTTGCAACGGGGATCCAGCAGCGTGGCCACCCAGTAATCAGCACAAGTTAGAATGTGGGCAACTCGGCGGTCATTGTGGAGACACTGCAGCATGTAATCGCTCATGTGTGCCAGGCTGCCCAGAGGCAACGAAAGGCTGTCCTCTGTGGGAGGTGTATCGTCTGTGTCCTCTGTATCCCCCCAGCCACGCACCAGTGATGGCCATGAGCTGGCCTGGGTGCCACCCTGCTGTGAACATGGTTCCATCTCCTCCTCCAGCTCCTCCTCCTCCTCATCCTCCAGAACTGTGCCCCTGCTGGACAATTGTATCCCTGGCGTTTGTGTGTGCAGGAACCCACCCTCGGAGCCCCTTGTGAATGACTGCCCTGAAAGCCTTGGAAATGATACCTCTTCATCCTCCTCCTCCTCCTCCTCATCCGGTGCCACATCTTTTTCCATCATCGCCCGAATTGTTTTTTCAAGGAGGCATAGAAGTGGGATAGTTAAGCTGACAACGGTGTCATCGGCACTGGCCATGTTGGTGGAGTACTCAAAACAGCGCAACAAGGCACACAGGTCTCGCATGGAGGCCCAGTTATTGGTGGTGAAGTGGTGCTGTTCCACAGAGTGACTCACGCGTGCGTACTGCAGCTGAAACTCCACTATGGCCTGCTGCTGCTCGCACAGTCTTTGCAGCATGTGCAAGGTGGAGTTCCACCTTGTGGGCACGTCACATATGAGGCGGTGAGCGGGAAGGCCGAAGTTACGCTGCAGCGCTGACAGGCGAGCAGCAGCAGGGTGAGAACGCCGAAAGTGCGCACAGACGGCCCGCACTTTCTGCAGCAGCTCTGACATATCAGGGTAGTTTTTAAGGAACCTCTGCACCACCAAATTCAGCACATGCACCAGGCAAGGGATGTGCGTCAAACCAGCTAGGCCCAGAGCTGCTATGAGATTTTGCCCGTTATCGCACACCACCAGGCCGGGCTTGAGGCTCGCTGGCAGCAACCACTCATTTGTCTGCTGTTCCATGCTCCTCCACAACTCCTGCGCGGTGTGTGGTTTTTCCCCCAAACAGGCAAGTTTTAAAACTGCCTGCTGTCGTTTACCCCTGGCCGTGCTGAAGTTGGTGGTGAAGGTGTTACGCTGACCGGATGAGGAGGCGGTAGAGGATGAGGAAGCGGAGTAGGAGGAGTTAGGAACAGGAGGCAAACTGAAGCGCCCTGCAATCCTCGGTGGTGGATGGACATGCGCCAAATTGCTATCTGCCTCAGGCCCATCCGCCACTGCATTTACCCAGTGTGCCGTTAGGGAGATATAACGCCCCTGACCGTGCTTACTGGTCCACGTATCGGTAGTTAGGTGGACCTTGGCACAGATGGCGTTGCGCAGTGCACACCTGATTTTTTTCCCCCACTTGGTTGTGCAGGGAAGGGATGGCTTGCCTGGAAAAGTATTGGCGGCTGGGCACGACGTACTGTGGGAAAGCCACCGACATAAGGTTTTTAAAACTGTGCTTCTCCACCAGACGGAATGACAGCATTTCAAAGGCCAATAATTTTTAAATGCTGGCATTCAGGGCAAGGGATCGCGGGTGGGTAGGGGGGGTACTTCCTCTTCCTCTCAAGTGTTTGGGAGATGGAAAGCTGAACGCTTCCACGGGACATTGTGGAGATGGTTGGTGACCCAGGTGGTGGTGTTGCTGACAGATCGTCTGTTTGCGGGGTGGCAGGTTCCGGTATCACTACAGATGTAGCTGGAGCGGCCGAGACTGCAGAAGAAGAGGAAGCAGGGTGAGCCAGAGACGTTTCTTGATTTTGAAGGTGTCTACTCCACTGCAGCTCGTGCTTTACACTAAGATTCCATGATCATGCAGGTTGTGCTCAGGTTGAGAAGGTTTATGCCTCGCTTCAGGCTCTGTTTTTTTTTTTTTAAACATATTTTTTATTGGGTTTTCAGAAAATAAGGGGTAAATACAAACATTGTAAGAATTACGGCATATCCATGTAAATAACAGCATTTAACTCTGGATGTGAAACTCACATCCACAAACTTACACACTTTTACTTGAGAGATTACTAATACATTGTATTACAACATCAAGCCATTGAGCAATTGAAATCGCTTCAGTATGCCAGACATATTTTAGACCGTTTCAGCCTTCTGGCATGGTCAGCTCCCACGCGGCCCCCAATTGGGAACATAATGCGCCATGTAGGGCCGGCCAGGCCCAGGCCTATTATTAAGCGATGAAACTTTGCTACAATGTATGGGGTTCTGTACCATCTCAAGTGTATTTTCATCGCTCCCTCTCTAAAGTTAGAACACCTTGTCAGTGAGTAGTTCAATCTGAAAGCCTTTAACCACTGTGCATCAGTGAATGTCCTGTTCAAGTCCCTTTCCCATTTCAGTTGATGATGTGACTTGGTAAAGTGCATGCGTTCCTGCATGGCATTGTAGAATACACCAATGCCATGTTTGGATGAGGGAGCAGTGAAACAGTACTCGAAAACTTGTCTCGGGAAAGGAATAAATGTATTGGGTAAGGTTTGAGCTATGTGTAAGATACGTTTGTAAGTCAAGTATTCTGTCTTAAAGTCCGGGAACTTTGCACAAAGGTCCGAGAACGGGATGTAACCAGATAGAGAGACTATGTCCGAGAGTAACGAAAGACCATATTTAGCCCAGTGAGTTACACGTAAGTCCGGTGATAGTGCCTGTAGCGTGGACAGTGTGATAGGCATGCGTTGGAGATCAGAGGAGTTGGAAGCTTTCTCCCAAAAATACTTCCAGGCCAGTAATGTAGCGGAAATGGTAGGGTGGGAATTTAATGGTCGTTTACTAGTTAGATTCGCGGCCAACACTAGGTCCGCCAATTGCGTCTGCGGAACATGAAACTGCTCTAGGGAGCACCACAATGGCGGGGTGCCAGTGGAGAGCCAGGCTTTAGACTGTGCCAGAATGGCCGCCATGTGGTAGTCCATTACATCTGGGACCCCCAGTCCTCCCACCCTAACATGTTTGGTCAATGTCTTATGGGACGTCCTGGGTCTCTTGTCCAACTATAAGTACTTACTAACAGTGGATTGCAGTGCCTTGTAGAAGGCAGTCGGAACTATAATGGGGAGGGCCCTGAACACATATAGGAGTTTTGGTAGGATCAGCATTTTGAATGCCGCGTTCCTCCCTAACCAGGACAGGAAGAATTTCCTCAATCTCAGGAGATCCTGTGTCGTAGTTTGGAGTAGGGGGGAAAAATTGGTCCTGTAAAGAGAGTCCGGTGATCCGGTCAGCTTGATACCTAAATAGTCCAATGAGTCCTTTTGCCACTGATAATGTACTACTTGTTGGATTTGTGTCTGCATACTGTGTTCCACATGTATCCCTAGAAGATTGGACTTGAGCTCATTGACTTTGTAGTATGAGACTGATTGGAACTCTCCCAAAACGCCCTGAACATGCATTAAAGACTCCTCGGGGTTCGTGCAGGCCAATATGACATCATCCGCGAATAGCGAGATAACATGAGGGGGGGATTCTGCAAGTTTAACTCCCGTGACACCCGGGTGGGATCTCATCCTTTCCGCCAAGGGTTCCATGAGCATGGCAAAAATCAGGGGCGACAAGGGACACCCCTGACGAGTGCCATTTGTAATACTAAAACTTTCAGAGAACAGACCCTCTGTAAAGACCCTAGCAGATGGGACCGTATATAAGGACATGATGGCCTGGATAATCTCCCCCTCAAAGCCGAACTTCTCCAATACCTGCCGCAGATATCCCCAATGAATCCGGTCGAACGCCTTTTCGGCGTCTAATGACAGGAGCACAGTGGGGATCCCGCGGGCCGCCACATGATGAATAAGGCCCACCAGTCGCCTGGTGGCATCTGTGGCCTGCCTTCCGGCCACAAACCCCACCTGATCTGACTTGATAAGGTCAGGAAGACACTGGGAGATACGGTTGGCAATGACCCTAGCATACACCTTTAAATCCACATTTAGTAACGAAATGGGTCGGAAATTTTGCGGTTTATTAGGCTCCCTACCGGGTTTTGGCAGTGTGACCACTGTGGCCTCCAACATCTCGGCTGGAAAGGTAGCCGCCGTCAGGGCTTGATGGAACACCCTGCCAAGGTAAGGGGTCAAGATATCCAGGAATGCACCGTAATACTCGGAAGAGAAGCCGTCCGGTCCCGGAGACTTCCCCTTCGGTAAAGATCTGAGTACCTTCATGATTTCCTGATTAGTGATAGGGGCATTTAGTTGTGCTAATTGAGAGGGGCTTAGGCTCGGGAGGGAAATAGAAGACAAAAATGTTTGAATGTCCGATGGAGTAGGTTGGGGTGTTGAATCGTCTAAGTGTAGGTTATACAGTGAACCATAATACTGACTAAAGGCATCCGCTATGTCCTTCGGGTTGGTGAGCCGCTCTCCCGTGGCGTGATGTAGTAGGTACTGAATTTTTTGTTTCAATATTTTGTCTTTCAATTGGGCCGCCAGCAGTCAACCCGCTTTATTGCCATGAGAATAATGGGAGGCTTTGAGCCTACGAAGAGCTCTGGAGTGCTGACCAACCAGAAGGACCCTCAGCTCCGCTTGGAGCTAGGAAAGCTGCTCCGCGCCAGCTGCAGTGGGGTTACATTTATTAAGTTGCTCTATACGTTTAATGGAACCAAGGATAGTATCCAATTGTTGTCTTCTACGCCTCCGTTCCCTTGCCCCTTCTGACATCAATATTCCTCGCATAAATGCCTTATGGGCATTCCATAATGCAAAAGGACACTTCACTGAATCATCATTAAGTGCAAAAAAATTCAGTGAGTTTAGAACACACATTCCTCCGGATCTCCGATTTGGCAAGTAGGCTGGCGTCAAATCGCCATCTGTTGGCCCTTGTGGTGAAGGGCACGTCCCCGATTTGAATAATAACAGGGGCGTGGTCCGACCACGTAATGGAACCCACAGATGCGCGAGAGACCCGCTGTAGCAAAAATTTATTTGTGAGAAAGAGATCTATCCGCGAGTAGGAATGATGGGTTTTAGAATAAAAGGAATAGTCTCTCTCCGACGAGTTGAGGCATCGCCACACATCGTAAAGTTCTGTTGTAGATAGAAAATTTGCCAGATCCGCTCGATGGAAGCGTCTTGGATAGTTCAGTGAAACGTCCAGTTGGAAATTGGGGACAGCATTAAAGTCACCGCAAAGAAGGACATGGCCCTGAATTAGCGGCTGAATTTGTTTCCAGAGCTTTTTCAGGAAAGAAATTTGACCTGTATTGGGGGCATACACCGCCACTATAGTATAAGTGGCTTTGTTGATAGTGCAGGAAAGAACCAAGAAACGGCCTTCAGGGTCCGTAAATTGAGACAGCAGGCTAAAGTCCAGGGATTCCCTTACCAATATTGCTACTCCACATTTCTTCTTGGGGCCATTAGCATAGTACACTTGAGGATAATTTTTAGATGAGATTTGTGGGTGATTGCCATTCATAAAATGGGTCTCCTGTATAACTGCCAATTCGCATTTCAGGGTCTTAAGCTCTCTCCAGAGCATATGTCTCTTATGAGGACTGTTCAGGCCATTAACGTTGAGTGAAAGTATTTGAAATGACATTGTGGCGAATGTGGTGAGATAAAGTCTGCACAGATAATTGAGAGGTACTCACTGGTATCACGCTGGAACGGAGGTCCTGAGTCCGAGCACACCGGGCGAGCTGGTTGGTGAGGAGAAGCCGATGAGGGCAGCCGCCCGTGAGGTCCGGTCAAAGTGGTATATCCAAATCACCGGGAAGAAAAGAGCAGGATTAAGTACAGAGTCTAACAAGAAAATAACAAAAGAGAGTCAGGGGAAGAGTGCCCTCGGCAGGTGGCACGTAGAGGGTAAAAAAAGGCGACTCCACAGGGGGGTCTGTACGGTATGGAACCGTTTGAGGAGGGGGTATTAGAGAAACAGTCGTTAGCCGAGCATGTCCGCTGGAGCATGGTCGCTGGGTAGTAAGAATTGTTGGGGGTCACCACAGTTATATATAGCTCGATTTCAGTCCACCTGGGAGGGGTTTGGCTCTCCGTCCGGGTCCAGTAACCCCCATTTTTCCAGCAAGGCTAGGCCATCCTCCAGCGAGGAAATCCTGTAATCCCTGTCTCCCCTGGTCACTACTAAAGTTGCTGGGTAATTCCATCTATACGGAATATGATGGTTCCTGAGGGGTTTGGTGACCGTAAAGAGATTACGCCTTCTGTTCATTGTATGCGCAGATAAATCGGCATAGAAGGAGAGGTTGTTTAAGGCAGGGGGAAGGTCAGTGCCTTTCCTCACCAGGGACATGAATTTCTCCTTTACCGTGTAGAAATGGACACGTGCTATAGTGTCCCTGGGCAGGGAGGCTGCAATATGTTTCGGCTTAGGTAGCCTATGAATGCGATCGATCGCCATGTCGCACAGGGGTACATCTGGAAGAGCTTCCTGCATGATGTTGGTGAGAAATTCGGCCAGCTCATGAGGTTTTACTGTCTCAGGAATCCCTCTAATTTTAATGTTGTTGCGTCTAGATCTATCTTCAAGATCTGCTACTTTCGCTTTGAGCTAGGTGATGTCGTCCTCATGTTCATTGTGGGCATCCACCATGGTATTAAAGGTGTCAGCAAACTCCCCCATATTGGTCTCCACATGATCCACCCTGTCGCTGACTGCTGCGACCACCGTATTGCAGCGGGTCATAAGCTGAAGCATGTCAGCATGTATTGAGCTCCTTAAAGACATCATCATTTCTTTTAATAAGGAGTCCATGACAGGTTTGCCAGTTGTGGGGAATTAGGATATGGTGTCATGAAACACCAGCGTGTCATCTATGTTTCCTCCCTGAGTTCCCTCATGTTCTGGAAGCTGCAGCTTAAGTTTTGATTTGGCCGGGCTGGCACATGCTGATCTAGGGGTAGAAACTGCCTGCATCCCTTCACCAGTGGCCGAGGGTTCTGTAGGTGACAGCGGTAGTCCTTCCGACTGTACTGTAGCAGGGGATGTGCGAGGAGGAGGCCGCGAGGCGCCGCTGGAGGAAGCGCCGGCGACATTTTGGTTTGGCATCCCGCCCGCCGGGTGGAAGAAGTTCAGAAGCTTACCAGGCTTGGTTTTCCCCTTACGCTTCCCCGGGACCTGCTGACGACCTCCAGGCATCCTGAGGAGTAACTTAGGCTGATCTGCGGTGACCCTCCGCGGTGTTAGTGGCTCTGATCGGACTGCTTGGCGAGGAGCTGTGCTGCTAAGCGTCCATCTCTCTCGCCGGCCGCCTCCGCCCCCCTCGCTTCAGGCTCTGATTGCACAGGGTGCAAACCACTCGTGTCCTGTCATCAGCACATTTTCTAAAGAACTTAAACGCTAGAGAACTCCTTTGAGCTGGCTTTGGTGCGCTCGTTCCCTTGCTGCGTTGGGCAGTAGCAGGCGTAGCGTCTAGGGCACGGCCGCTCCGCTTCTGCACCCTGCTCCCTCTTCTGCTGTGCTGGTGGCTCTGTGCGACCACCGCCTCTTCCTCCAAACTACTCAGGTCACCTGCATGACCTTCATTCCACGTGGGGTCGAGGACCTCATCGTCCTCCACATCATCTTCCACCCAGTCTTCACCCCTGCCCTCCTTGTCGGTCTCCACAATTCTGAGTGCCGCAGCAGTTGGCACCTGCGTTTCGTCATCATCGGAAACGTGCTGCGATGGTCCTTCCATGTACTCATCTTGAGAAATAAGTGATTGGGCATCTTGAGAAATAAGTGGTTGGGCATCGCTGCACTCAATCTCTTCCACTTCTGGGGCAGGGCTAGGTGGATGGCCCTGGGAAACCCTGCTGACAGAGTCATCAAAAAGAAGAAGAGACTGCTGCATGACTTGGGGCTCAGACTGCTTGCCTGATTTGCAAGGGGGTGAGGTGAAAGATGGTTGGACATTGGCTGCAGGTGCCAACTCTGACCTTTCTGCAGTAGACTGGGTGGGAGACAATGTGAAGGAACTGGAGGCACTGTCAGCAGCAAACCAATCTACTATCGCCTCTACTTGTTCTGGCCTCATCACTTCTAGAAGCGCATGATGCCCCACCAAATACTGCTGCAGGTTCTGTCGCCTACTCACACTTGAGGAAGGTGTTTCACTTGTGCGTGTAGCTGGCACAGATCGACCACGTCCTCTCCTTGCAACAGGAGCTCTACCAGCAGCACCACGACCCAGGCCAAGGCCCCTATTACCTATATTCGGTAATTTATGATCTTGCCCTAGAAAGGTGTTTATTGAATAGCGGAACAAAACAACAACAGTATCGCACGGGTGTATCTCACAGTCAAATATGCAAACTATGCCGCAATTTATTTTTTTTTACCCCAAAAGGGTGTATATTGAATAGCGGAATAGAAAAAAAGGATACAAAACGGTGTATCTCACACGTACAAACACAGACTAGGCCCGATTACAATTTTTTGTATCCTAAAGGGAGGATGAAAAGTAGGAGGAGTTTGGAACAGGAGGCAAACTGAAGCACCCTTCAATCCTCGGCGGTGGAAGGAGATGCGCCAAACAAATTTAAAATGGTTTATCTCACACGTACCGATACAGACTATGCCGTCATTTATTTTTTTTCACCCCAAAAGGGTGTATATTGAATAGCGGAATAGAAAAAGGGATATAAAACGGTGTATCTCACACGTACAAACACAGACTAGGCCCCAATTACAATTTTTTGTACCCTGAAGGCAGGATGAGGATGAGGAAGAGGAGTAGGAGGAGTTTGGAACAGGAGGGAAACTGAAGCACCCTGCAATCCTCGGCGGTGGAAGGAGATGCGCCAAACAAATTTAAAAAGGTGTATCTCACACGTACCGATACAGACTATGCCGCAATTTAATTTTTTTCACCCCAAAAGGGTGTATATTGAATAGCGGAATAGAAAAAAGGATATAAAACGGTGTATCTCACACGTACAAACACAGACTAGGCCCAGATTACAATTTTCTGTACCCTAAAGGCAGGATGAGGAATAGGAGGAGTTCGGAACAGGAGGCAAACTGAAGCACCCTGCAATCCTCGGCGGTGGAAGATGCACCCCAAAAATTTGGAAGGTGTATCTTACACGTACCGATACAGACTATGCCGCAATTTAATTATTTTTACTCCAAGGGTGTATATTGAATAGCGGAATAGAAAATTTGATATCAAGGGGGCGTGACCGGAAGCCGAGCAAGCTGGACGCTTGGGAGGGGAGCTCTGTCTAACCAGCTTTCTAATCCATCGCCATCCACCGCTCAAACCCTATCCACAGTCTCCACACCATCGTGGAACACCCTCTGAGACCCGCTGTACAGGTTGGTACAAGTCTTGGGAGTCTCGCTGGCGATAATCCGGG